>NC_081313.1:134673009-134976039 GCF_026419965.1 Kogia breviceps | reverse complement strand
GTGTTCTAGGTGTACAGCATCTGGTTCATTGTATCTATATGTTGATCTATTCATCTTTGGATCCTTTCCCGTGTAGGTTATTAGAGAGTGTTGAGTCGACCTCTCTTGGTATTCCTTAGGTATTTTGTGATTATGTATTTCATATGTATCAGTATATGTCTGTAAACCCCCATATGCAAATTCATCCATTCCTTACACCTTTCCATTTGGTTCAACATAGTTGGTTTTCTGAATCTATGCACGGCCTTCTCTTGGAAATGATTTCATGGGTATCAATTTTTATGTAACAACTATAAGTGATGTCATAGGATATCTATCTTTCGGTCTCTTTCGTACTTCCTCTTGGGTGATTATCTCTAGATCCTTCTATGGTGGTGCCAGCGGCACTGTTCCACGCTTTTCCGTGGCTAATATTCCATTGTGTACATGGACCCCTTCTTCTTGGTGCATTGTTCTGTTGATGGACATTTGGGTTTCTTCCAAGTCTTGGCTATGGCACATGTTGCTGCAGTGCAGGATGGCCAGCCTGTGTCTTTTTGATTTTGGTCTGCTGAGGAGATAGGCCCATCAGTGGGCCTACCCGATTACATGTTAGCTCAATTTTTACCTTGAAACGCACCTCCACTGTGTTCTCACAACTAGCTGTTACCAGGGTACATCCCAGCAGCCGCCAGAGGGTACAGAGTTCTCTAAAACACCTTCAGCTTTTATTCTTTGTAGACTTTGTGGCTGATGATCATTCTGACGACTGTGGGTGAACGTTTATGTCCACTGGATTTGCATGGCTTTATTAATTCCTGATGTTGAGCAGTTTTCCATGCCCCTTTATTTATGAGAAGAAAAAGAAAGAAAGAGAAGACAAAATGTGCGTAAAATATGCCTCTTGAAATTGTCGTTTTGAAATGCGCACATCTTTTGAGGTTTATCCTCGATTTACGACCCAAGGATTGGCTTTGAGGGCAGGTGTCATTTACAAGCCTGCAAGGTGTGTGAATATTGAGTGACCATTAGCACTGAGTTTAAAGCTGCTGTTGTGGGAAACGGCCACAAGGCGTCAGCATTGTTACATTCCCACATCTGGTTACTAGGGCAGCAGAGCCCTTCTGGAAGTCCTGTTCCCAGGTTGCAAATTAGAATAGAATGTGCCAGGAAAAAAACCCAGAAGTTTATGTCACATTACATCTTGTTCGCTCTTTTAATTTTTTCAATCGCGGTAATGATTAGAATATTGTTGGTCCTAGGTGTACACAATCTTGTTTATTTGTTCGTTTTATATATATATATATATATATATATATATATATATATATTCTTGTACAGATCTTCTTCCCATGTAACGTATTGCAGAGTGTTCTGGTGACCTCCCTTGCTATATGGTCGGTCTGTTTGATACACGTATTTTATATGTATTTGTACACAGATGGTGACACTAATCTTAATTTATCCATTGCCCCCACCTTTCATTTTACATAAGCTTAGTTTGTTTTCTAAGTCTGTGAGTGTCTTTCTTTGTGGAAATACGTTCATTTGTGTCAGCTGTTAGATAACGCCTATAAGTGATGTCATACGATATGTCTTTTGCTTTCCGACTTGCCTCATGTTCTGTGATTATCTCTAGGCTCATCTATGGTGCCTCAAAGAGCAGTGTTTCATAGTTTTCCATGGCTAATATTCCACAGTGTACATGGACCAGCTCTTCTTATCCGTTCATCTGTTGATGGACATTTTGGTGGCTTCGGTGTCTTGGCTACTGTGAAAATTCCTGGAGTGCAGCTTTTTGCAGCCTGTGTCTTCTCGACTCTGGGCTTCTCAGGTGAGAGGCTCAGCTGTGGGTGTTCTGGATGGAATGGTGGCTCCATGTTTAATTTAAAACGCAGCTCCTTTCTGTTCTCATTATTGGCTGTTACAACTGTACATCTCATCAGCAGCTAGAGGGAAGAGAGTTCTGTAAAACCCCTTCAGCATTTATTGTTTGTAGTCTTTTTCTGACGGTAGTTAACTTGTCTGAGTTGAAACCTTTTTGTAAGTTAGCTGAGTCTGATAATTCCTGATGTTGAGCTTTTCTCCATTTTCCTTCCTTGATAAAGAGCGAGTAAAACTTACCTCTTCCTCCTATCTCTTTGACACATTTGCCTGCTTGGAATTATTTTGGCCATTGCCTAGCTCAGGAGATTTTTTGAGGGCAGGTGTCTTAGAGAGGCCTGAGTCCTTGTGAATGTTAAGTGACCCATAGCTATGCGGTTAAAGCTGCTCTTGCGGGAAACGGCCACAAGGCGGCAGCATTTCTCCATTTCCAACTCTGGGTTTTTCTGCAACAGAGGCTTCCTGGAAATTGTGTTAGTAGGCTGCAAATTAGAGTGCAGTGTGCCAGGGCAAACCCCCAAGAGCTTATATCTCCTACTTCTTGTGTGTTTTTTTTTGAAATTTAATTGTTATTTATTATCACAGCAAATTTGATAAAAATGTTGCGTGTGTTCTAGGTGTACAGCATCTGGTTCATTGTATCTATGTGTTGATCTATTCATCTTTGGATCCTTTCCCGTGTAGGTTTTAGAGAGTGTTGAGTCGACCTCTCTTGGTATTCCTTAGGTATTTTGTGATTATGTATTTCATATGTATCAGTATATGTCTGTAAACCCCCATATGCAAATTCATCCATTCCTTACACCTTTCCATTTGGTTCAACATAGTTGGTTTTCTGAATCTATGCACGGCCTTCTCTTGGAAATGATTTCATGGGTATCAATTTTTATGTAACAACTATAAGTGATGTCATAGGATATCTATCTTTCGGTCTCTTTCGTACTTCCTCTTGGGTGATTATCTCTAGATCCTTCTATGGTGGTGCCAGCGGCACTGTTCCACGCTTTTCCGTGGCTAATATTCCATTGTGTACATGGACCCCTTCTTCTTGGTGCATTGTTCTGTTGATGGACATTTGGGTTTCTTCCAAGTCTTGGCTATGGCACATGTTGCTGCAGTGCAGGATGGCCAGCCTGTGTCTTTTTGATTTTGGTCTGCTGAGGAGATAGGCCCATCAGTGGGCCTACCCGATTACATGTTAGCTCAATTTTTACCTTGAAACGCACCTCCACTGTGTTCTCACAACTAGCTGTTACCAGGGTACATCCCAGCAGCCGCCAGAGGGTACAGAGTTCTCTAAAACACCTTCAGCTTTTATTCTTTGTAGACTTTGTGGCTGATGATCATTCTGACGACTGTGGGTGAACGTTTATGTCCACTGGATTTGCATGGCTTTATTAATTCCTGATGTTGAGCAGTTTTCCATGCCCCTTTATTTATGAGAAGAAAAAGAAAGAAAGAGAAGACAAAATGTGCGTAAAATATGCCTCTTGAAATTGTCGTTTTGAAATGCGCACATCTTTTGAGGTTTTTCCTCGATTTACGACCCAAGGATTGGCTTTGAGGGCAGGTGTCATTTACAAGCCTGCAAGGTGTGTGAATATTGAGTGACCATTAGCACTGAGTTTAAAGCTGCTGTTGTGGGAAACGGCCACAAGGCGTCAGCATTGTTACATTCCCACATCTGGTTACTAGGGCAGCAGAGCCCTTCTGGAAGTCCTGTTCCCAGGTTGCAAATTAGAATAGAATGTGCCAGGAAAAAAACCCAGAAGTTTATGTCACATTACGTCTTGTTCGCTCTTTTAATTTTTTCAATCGCGGTAATGATTAGAATATTGTTGGTCCTAGGTGTACACAATCTGGTTCATTTGTTCGTTTTATATATATATATATATATATTCTTGTACAGATCTTCTTCCCATGTAACGTATTGCAGAGTGTTCTGGTGACCTCCCTTGCTATATGGTCGCTCTGTTTGATATATGTATTTTATATGTATTTGTACACAGATGGTGACACTAATCTTAATTTATCCATTGCCCCCACCTTTCATTTTACATAAGCTTAGTTTGTTTTCTAAGTCTGTGAGTGTCTTTCTTTGTGGAAATACGTTCATTTGTGTCAGCTGTTAGATAACGCCTATAAGTGATGTCATACGATATGTCTTTTGCTTTCCGACTTGCCTCATGTTCTGTGATTATCTCTAGGCTCATCTATGGTGCCTCAAAGAGCAGTGTTTCATAGTTTTCCATGGCTAATATTCCACAGTGTACATGGACCAGCTCTTCTTATCCGTTCATCTGTTGATGGACATTTTGGTGTCTTCGGTGTCTTGGCTACTGTGAAAATTCCTGGAGTGCAGCTTTTTGCAGCCTGTGTCTTCTCGACTCTGGGCTTCTCAGGTGAGAGGCTCAGCTGTGGGTGTTCTGGATGGAATGGTGGCTCCATGTTTAATTTAAAACGCAGCTCCTTTCTGTTCTCATTATTGGCTGTTACAACTGTACATCTCATCAGCAGCTAGAGGGAAGAGAGTTCTGTAAAACCCCTTCAGCATTTATTGTTTGTAGTCTTTTTCTGACGGTAGTTAACTTGTCTGAGTTGAAACCTTTTTGTAAGTTAGGTGAGTCTGATAATTCCTGATGTTGAGCTTTTCTCCATTTTCCTTCCTTGATAAAGAGCGAGTAAAACTTACCTCTTCCTCCTATCTCTTTGACACATTTGCCTGCTTTGAATTATTTTGGCCATTGCCTAGCTCAGGAGATTTTTTGAGGGCAGGTGTCTTAGAGAGGCCTGAGTCCTTGTGAATGTTAAGTGACCCATAGCTATGCGGTTAAAGCTGCTCTTGCGGGAAACGGCCACAAGGCGGCAGCATTTCTCCATTTCCAACTCTGGGTTTTTCTGCAACAGAGGCTTCCTGGAAATTGTGTTAGTAGGCTGCAAATTAGAGTGCAGTGTGCCAGGGCAAACCCCCAAGAGCTTATATCTCCTACTTCTTGTGTGTTTTTTTTTGAAATTTAATTGTTATTTATTATCACAGCAAATTTGATAAAAATGTTGCGTGTGTTCTAGGTGTACAGCATCTGGTTCATTGTATCTATGTGTTGATCTATTCATCTTTGGATCCTTTCCCGTGTAGGTTTTAGAGAGTGTTGAGTCGACCTCTCTTGGTATTCCTTAGGTATTTTGTGATTATGTATTTCATATGTATCAGTATATGTCTGTAAACCCCCATATGCAAATTCATCCATTCCTTACACCTTTCCATTTGGTTCAACATAGTTGGTTTTCTGAATCTATGCACGGCCTTCTCTTGGAAATGATTTCATGGGTATCAATTTTTATGTAACAACTATAAGTGATGTCATAGGATATCTATCTTTCGGTCTCTTTCGTACTTCCTCTTGGGTGATTATCTCTAGATCCTTCTATGGTGGTGCCAGCGGCACTGTTCCACGCTTTTCCGTGGCTAATATTCCATTGTGTACATGGACCCCTTCTTCTTGGTGCATTGTTCTGTTGATGGACATTTGGGTTTCTTCCAAGTCTTGGCTATGGCACATGTTGCTGCAGTGCAGGATGGCCAGCCTGTGTCTTTTTGATTTTGGTCTGCTGAGGAGATAGGCCCATCAGTGGGCCTACCCGATTACATGTTAGCTCAATTTTTACCTTGAAACGCACCTCCACTGTGTTCTCACAACTAGCTGTTACCAGGGTACATCCCAGCAGCCGCCAGAGGGTACAGAGTTCTCTAAAACACCTTCAGCTTTTATTCTTTGTAGACTTTGTGGCTGATGATCATTCTGACGACTGTGGGTGAACGTTTATGTCCACTGGATTTGCATGGCTTTATTAATTCCTGATGTTGAGCAGTTTTCCATGCCCCTTTATTTATGAGAAGAAAAAGAAAGAAAGAGAAGACAAAATGTGCGTAAAATATGCCTCTTGAAATTGTCGTTTTGAAATGCGCACATCTTTTGAGGTTTTTCCTCGATTTACGACCCAAGGATTGGCTTTGAGGGCAGGTGTCATTTACAAGCCTGCAAGGTGTGTGAATATTGAGTGACCATTAGCACTGAGTTTAAAGCTGCTGTTGTGGGAAACGGCCACAAGGCGTCAGCATTGTTACATTCCCACATCTGGTTACTAGGGCAGCAGAGCCCTTCTGGAAGTCCTGTTCCCAGGTTGCAAATTAGAATAGAATGTGCCAGGAAAAAACCCCAGAAGTTTATGTCACATTACGTCTTGTTCGCTCTTTTAATTTTTTCAATCGCGGTAATGATTAGAATATTGTTGGTCCTAGGTGTACACAATCTGTTTCATTTGTTCGTTTTATATATATATATATATATATATATATATATATATATATATATATATATATATATATTCTTGTACAGATCTTCTTCCCATGTAACGTATTGCAGAGTGTTCTGGTGACCTCCCTTGCTATATGGTCGGTCTGTTTGATACACGTATTTTATATGTATTTGTACACAGATGGTGACACTAATCTTAATTTATCCATTGCCCCCACCTTTCATTTTACATAAGCTTAGTTTGTTTTCTAAGTCTGTGAGTGTCTTTCTTTGTGGAAATACGTTCATTTGTGTCAGCTGTTAGATAACGCCTATAAGTGATGTCATACGATATGTCTTTTGCTTTCCGACTTGCCTCATGTTCTGTGATTATCTCTAGGCTCATCTATGGTGCCTCAAAGAGCAGTGTTTCATAGTTTTCCATGGCTAATATTCCACAGTGTACATGGACCAGCTCTTCTTATCCGTTCATCTGTTGATGGACATTTTGGTGGCTTCGGTGTCTTGGCTACTGTGAAAATTCCTGGAGTGCAGCTTTTTGCAGCCTGTGTCTTCTCGACTCTGGGCTTCTCAGGTGAGAGGCTCAGCTGTGGGTGTTCTGGATGGAATGGTGGCTCCATGTTTAATTTAAAACGCAGCTCCTTTCTGTTCTCATTATTGGCTGTTACAACTGTACATCTCATCAGCAGCTAGAGGGAAGAGAGTTCTCTAAAATCCCTTCAGCATTTATTGTTTGTAGTCTTTTTCTGACGGTAGTTAACTTGTCTGAGTTGAAACCTTTTTGTAAGTTAGGTGAGTCTGATAATTCCTGATGTTGAGCTTTTCTCCATTTTCCTTCCTTGATAAAGAGCGAGTAAAACTTACCTCTTCCTCCTATCTCTTTGACACATTTGCCTGCTTTGAATTATTTTGGCCATTGCCTAGCTCAGGACATTTTTTGAGGGCAGGTGTCTTAGAGAGGCCTGAGTCCTTGTGAATGTTAAGTGACCCATAGCTATGCGGTTAAAGCCGCTCTTGCGGGAAACGGCCACAAGGCGGCAGCATTTCTCTATTTCCAACTCTGGGTTTTTCTGCAACAGAGGCTTCCTGGAAATTGTGTTAGTAGGCTGCAAATTAGAGTGCAGTGTGCCAGGGCAAACCCCCAAGAGCTTATATCTCCTACTTCTTGTGTGGTTTTTTTTGAAATTTAATTGTTATTTATTATCACAGCAAATTTGCTAAAAATGTTGCGTGTGTTCTAGGTGTACAGCATCTGGTTCATTGTATCTATGTGTTGATCTATTCATCTTTGGATCCTTTCCCGTGTAGGTTTTAGAGAGTGTTGAGTCGACCTCTCTTGGTATTCCTTAGGTATTTTGTGATTATGTATTTCATATGTATCAGTATATGTCTGTAAACCCCCATATGCAAATTCATCCATTCCTTACACCTTTCCATTTGGTTCAACATAGTTGGTTTTCTGAATCTATGCACGGCCTTCTCTTGGAAATGATTTCATGGGTATCAATTTTTATGTAACAACTATAAGTGATGTCATAGGATATCTATCTTTCGGTCTCTTTCGTACTTCCTCTTGGGTGATTATCTCTAGATCCTTCTATGGTGGTGCCAGCGGCACTGTTCCACGCTTTTCCGTGGCTAATATTCCATTGTGTACATGGACCCCTTCTTCTTGGTGCATTGTTCTGTTGATGGACATTTGGGTTTCTTCCAAGTCTTGGCTATGGCACATGTTGCTGCAGTGCAGGATGGCCAGCCTGTGTCTTTTTGATTTTGGTCTGCTGAGGAGATAGGCCCATCAGTGGGCCTACCCGATTACATGTTAGCTCAATTTTTACCTTGAAACGCACCTCCACTGTGTTCTCACAACTAGCTGTTACCAGGGTACATCCCAGCAGCCGCCAGAGGGTACAGAGTTCTCTAAAACACCTTCAGCTTTTATTCTTTGTAGACTTTGTGGCTGATGATCATTCTGACGACTGTGGGTGAACGTTTATGTCCACTGGATTTGCATGGCTTTATTAATTCCTGATGTTGAGCAGTTTTCCATGCCCCTTTATTTATGAGAAGAAAAAGAAAGAAAGAGAAGACAAAATGTGCGTAAAATATGCCTCTTGAAATTGTCGTTTTGAAATGCGCACATCTTTTGAGGTTTTTCCTCGATTTACGACCCAAGGATTGGCTTTGAGGGCAGGTGTCATTTACAAGCCTGCAAGGTGTGTGAATATTGAGTGACCATTAGCACTGAGTTTAAAGCTGCTGTTGTGGGAAACGGCCACAAGGCGTCAGCATTGTTACATTCCCACATCTGGTTACTAGGGCAGCAGAGCCCTTCTGGAAGTCCTGTTCCCAGGTTGCAAATTAGAATAGAATGTGCCAGGAAAAAAACCCAGAAGTTAATGTCACATTACGTCTTGTTCGCTCTTTTAATTTTTTCAATCGCGGTAATGATTAGAATATTGTTGGTCCTAGGTGTACACAATCTGGTTCATTTGTTCGTTTTATATATATATATATATATTCTTGTACAGATCTTCTTCCCATGTAACGTATTGCAGAGTGTTCTGGTGACCTCCCTTGCTATATGGTCGCTCTGTTTGATATATGTATTTTATATGTATTTGTACACAGATGGTGACACTAATCTTAATTTATCCATTGCCCCCACCTTTCATTTTACATAAGCTTAGTTTGTTTTCTAAGTCTGTGAGTGTCTTTCTTTTTGGAAATACGTTCATTTGTGTCAGCTGTTAGATAACGCCTATAAGTGATGTCATACGATATGTCTTTTGCTTTCCGACTTGCCTCATGTTCTGTGATTATCTCTAGGCTCATCTATGGTGCCTCAAAGAGCAGTGTTTCATAGTTTTCCATGGCTAATATTCCACAGTGTACATGGACCAGCTCTTCTTATCCGTTCATCTGTTGATGGACATTTTGGTGGCTTCGGTGTCTTGGCTACTGTGAAAATTCCTGGAGTGCAGCTTTTTGCAGCCTGTGTCTTCTCGACTCTGGGCTTCTCAGGTGAGAGGCTCAGCTGTGGGTGTTCTGGATGGAATGGTGGCTCCATGTTTAATTTAAAACGCAGCTCCTTTCTGTTCTCATTATTGGCTGTTACAACTGTACATCTCATCAGCAGCTAGAGGGAAGAGAGTTCTGTAAAACCCCTTCAGCATTTATTGTTTGTAGTCTTTTTCTGACGGTAGTTAACTTGTCTGAGTTGAAACCTTTTTGTAAGTTAGGTGAGTCTGATAATTCCTGATGTTGAGCTTTTCTCCATTTTCCTTCCTTGATAAAGAGCGAGTAAAACTTACCTCTTCCTCCTATCTCTTTGACACATTTGCCTGCTTTGAATTACTTTGGCCATTGCCTAGCTCAGGAGATTTTTTGAGGGCAGGTGTCTTAGAGAGGCCTGAGTCCTTGTGAATGTTAAGTGACCCATAGCTATGCGGTTAAAGCTGCTCTTGCGGGAAACGGCCACAAGGCGGCAGCATTTCTCCATTTCCAACTCTGGGTTTTTCTGCAACAGAGGCTTCCTGGAAATTGTGTTAGTAGGCTGCAAATTAGAGTGCAGTGTGCCAGGGCAAACCCCCAAGAGCTTATATCTCCTACTTCTTGTGTGGTTTTTTTTGAAATTTAATTGTTATTTATTATCACAGCAAATTTGATAAAAATGTTGCGTGTGTTCTAGGTGTACAGCATCTGGTTCATTGTATCTATGTGTTGATCTATTCATCTTTGGATCCTTTCCCGTGTAGGTTTTAGAGAGTGTTGAGTCGACCTCTCTTGGTATTCCTTAGGTATTTTGTGATTATGTATTTCATATGTATCAGTATATGTCTGTAAACCCCCATATGCAAATTCATCCATTCCTTACACCTTTCCATTTGGTTCAACATAGTTGGTTTTCTGAATCTATGCACGGCCTTCTCTTGGAAATGATTTCATGGGTATCAATTTTTATGTAACAACTATAAGTGATGTCATAGGATATCTATCTTTCGGTCTCTTTCGTACTTCCTCTTGGGTGATTATCTCTAGATCCTTCTATGGTGGTGCCAGCGGCACTGTTCCACGCTTTTCCGTGGCTAATATTCCATTGTGTACATGGACCCCTTCTTCTTGGTGCATTGTTCTGTTGATGGACATTTGGGTTTCTTCCAAGTCTTGGCTATGGCACATGTTGCTGCAGTGCAGGATGGCCAGCCTGTGTCTTTTTGATTTTGGTCTGCTGAGGAGATAGGCCCATCAGTGGGCCTACCCGATTACATGTTAGCTCAATTTTTACCTTGAAACGCACCTCCACTGTGTTCTCACAACTAGCTGTTACCAGGGTACATCCCAGCAGCCGCCAGAGGGTACAGAGTTCTCTAAAACACCTTCAGCTTTTATTCTTTGTAGACTTTGTGGCTGATGATCATTCTGACGACTGTGGGTGAACGTTTATGTCCACTGGATTTGCATGGCTTTATTAATTCCTGATGTTGAGCAGTTTTCCATGCCCCTTTATTTATGAGAAGAAAAAGAAAGAAAGAGAAGACAAAATGTGCGTAAAATATGCCTCTTGAAATTGTCGTTTTGAAATGCGCACATCTTTTGAGGTTTTTCCTCGATTTACGACCCAAGGATTGGCTTTGAGGGCAGGTGTCATTTACAAGCCTGCAATGTGTGTGAATATTGAGTGACCATTAGCACTGAGTTTAAAGCTGCTGTTGTGGGAAACGGCCACAAGGCGTCAGCATTGTTACATTCCCACATCTGGTTACTAGGGCAGCAGAGCCCTTCTGGAAGTCCTGTTCCCAGGTTGCAAATTAGAATAGAATGTGCCAGGAAAAAAACCCAGAAGTTTATGTCACATTACGTCTTGTTCGCTCTTTTAATTTTTTCAATCGCGGTAATGATTAGAATATTGTTGGTCCTAGGTGTACACAATCTGGTTCATTTGTTCGTTTTATATATATATATATATATATTCTTGTACAGATCTTCTTCCCATGTAACGTATTGCAGAGTGTTCTGGTGACCTCCCTTGCTATATGGTCGGTCTGTTTGATATATGTATTTAATATGTATTTGTACACAGATGGTGACACTAATCTTAATTTATCCATTGCCCCCACCTTTCATTTTACATAAGCTTAGTTTGTTTTCTAAGTCTGTGAGTGTCTTTCTTTTTGGAAATACGTTCATTTGTGTCAGCTGTTAGATAACGCCTATAAGTGATGTCATACGATATGTCTTTTGCTTTCCGACTTGCCTCATGTTCTGTGATTATCTCTAGGCTCATCTATGGTGCCTCAAAGAGCAGTGTTTCATAGTTTTCCATGGCTAATATTCCACAGTGTACATGGACCAGCTCTTCTTATCCGTTCATCTGTTGATGGACATTTTGGTGGCTTCGGTGTCTTGGCTACTGTGAAAATTCCTGGAGTGCAGCTTTTTGCAGCCTGTGTCTTCTCGACTCTGGGCTTCTCAGGTGAGAGGCTCAGCTGTGGGTGTTCTGGATGGAATGGTGGCTCCATGTTTAATTTAAAACGCAGCTCCTTTCTGTTCTCATTATTGGCTGTTACAACTGTACATCTCATCAGCAGCTAGAGGGAAGAGAGTTCTGTAAAACCCCTTCAGCATTTATTGTTTGTAGTCTTTTTCTGACGGTAGTTAACTTGTCTGAGTTGAAACCTTTTTGTAAGTTAGGTGAGTCTGATAATTCCTGATGTTGAGCTTTTCTCCATTTTCCTTCCTTGATAAAGAGCGAGTAAAACTTACCTCTTCCTCCTATCTCTTTGACACATTTGCCTGCTTTGAATTATTTTGGCCATTGCCTAGCTCAGGAGATTTTTTGAGGGCAGGTGTCTTAGAGAGGCCTGAGTCCTTGTGAATGTTAAGTGACCCATAGCTATGCGGTTAAAGCTGCTCTTGCGGGAAACGGCCACAAGGCGGCAGCATTTCTCCATTTCCAACTCTGGGTTTTTCTGCAACAGAGGCTTCCTGGAAATTGTGTTAGTAGGCTGCAAATTAGAGTGCAGTGTGCCACGGCAAACCCCCAAGAGCTTATATCTCCTACTTCTTGTGTGGTTTTTTTTGAAATTTAATTGTTATTTATTATCACAGCAAATTTGATAAAAATGTTGCGTGTGTTCTAGGTGTACAGCATCTGGTTCATTGTATCTATGTGTTGATCTATTCATCTTTGGATCCTTTCCCGTGTAGGTTTTAGAGAGTGTTGAGTCGACCTCTCTTGGTATTCCTTAGGTATTTTGTGATTATGTATTTCATATGTATCAGTATATGTCTGTAAACCCCCATATGCAAATTCATCCATTCCTTACACCTTTCCATTTGGTTCAACATAGTTGGTTTTCTGAATCTATGCACGGCCTTCTCTTGGAAATGATTTCATGGGTATCAATTTTTATGTAACAACTATAAGTGATGTCATAGGATATCTATCTTTCGGTCTCTTTCGTACTTCCTCTTGGGTGATTATCTCTAGATCCTTCTATGGTGGTGCCAGCGGCACTGTTCCACGCTTTTCCGTGGCTAATATTCCATTGTGTACATGGACCCCTTCTTCTTGGTGCATTGTTCTGTTGATGGACATTTGGGTTTCTTCCAAGTCTTGGCTATGGCACATGTTGCTGCAGTGCAGGATGGCCAGCCTGTGTCTTTTTGATTTTGGTCTGCTGAGGAGATAGGCCCATCAGTGGGCCTACCCGATTACATGTTAGCTCAATTTTTACCTTGAAACGCACCTCCACTGTGTTCTCACAACTAGCTGTTACCAGGGTACATCCCAGCAGCCGCCAGAGGGTACAGAGTTCTCTAAAACACCTTCAGCTTTTATTCTTTGTAGACTTTGTGGCTGATGATCATTCTGACGACTGTGGGTGAACGTTTATGTCCACTGGATTTGCATGGCTTTATTAATTCCTGATGTTGAGCAGTTTTCCATGCCCCTTTATTTATGAGAAGAAAAAGAAAGAAAGAGAAGACAAAATGTGCGTAAAATATGCCTCTTGAAATTGTCGTTTTGAAATGCGCACATCTTTTGAGGTTTTTCCTCGATTTACGACCCAAGGATTGGCTTTGAGGGCAGGTGTCATTTACAAGCCTGCAAGGTGTGTGAATATTGAGTGACCATTAGCACTGAGTTTAAAGCTGCTGTTGTGGGAAACGGCCACAAGGCGTCAGCATTGTTACATTCCCACATCTGGTTACTAGGGCAGCAGAGCCCTTCTGGAAGTCCTGTTCCCAGGTTGCAAATTAGAATAGAATGTGCCAGGAAAAAAACCCAGAAGTTTATGTCACATTACGTCTTGTTCGCTCTTTTAATTTTTTCAATCGCGGTAATGATTAGAATATTGTTGGTCCTAGGTGTACACAATCTGGTTCATTTGTTCGTTTTATATATATATATATATATTCTTGTACAGATCTTCTTCCCATGTAACGTATTGCAGAGTGTTCTGGTGACCTCCCTTGCTATATGGTCGCTCTGTTTGATATATGTATTTTATATGTATTTGTACACAGATGGTGACACTAATCTTAATTTATCCATTGCCCCCACCTTTCATTTTACATAAGCTTAGTTTGTTTTCTAAGTCTGTGAGTGTCTTTCTTTTTGGAAATACGTTCATTTGTGTCAGCTGTTAGATAACGCCTATAAGTGATGTCATACGATATGTCTTTTGCTTTCCGACTTGCCTCATGTTCTGTGATTATCTCTAGGCTCATCTATGGTGCCTCAAAGAGCAGTGTTTCATAGTTTTCCATGGCTAATATTCCACAGTGTACATGGACCAGCTCTTCTTATCCGTTCATCTGTTGATGGACATTTTGGTGGCTTCGGTGTCTTGGCTACTGTGAAAATTCCTGGAGTGCAGCTTTTTGCAGCCTGTGTCTTCTCGACTCTGGGCTTCTCAGGTGAGAGGCTCAGCTGTGGGTGTTCTGGATGGAATGGTGGCTCCATGTTTAATTTAAAACGCAGCTCCTTTCTGTTCTCATTATTGGCTGTTACAACTGTACATCTCATCAGCAGCTAGAGGGAAGAGAGTTCTGTAAAACCCCTTCAGCATTTATTGTTTGTAGTCTTTTTCTGACGGTAGTTAACTTGTCTGAGTTGAAACCTTTTTGTAAGTTAGGTGAGTCTGATAATTCCTGATGTTGAGCTTTTCTCCATTTTCCTTCCTTGATAAAGAGCGAGTAAAACTTACCTCTTCCTCCTATCTCTTTGACACATTTGCCTGCTTTGAATTATTTTGGCCATTGCCTAGCTCAGGACATTTTTTGAGGGCAGGTGTCTTAGAGAGGCCTGAGTCCTTGTGAATGTTAAGTGACCCATAGCTATGCGGTTAAAGCTGCTCTTGCGGGAAACGGCCACAAGGCGGCAGCATTTCTCCATTTCCAACTCTGGGTTTTTCTGCAACAGAGGCTTCCTGGAAATTGTGTTAGTAGGCTGCAAATTAGAGTGCAGTGTGCCAGGGCAAACCCCCAAGAGCTTATATCTCCTACTTCTTGTGTGGTTTTTTTTGAAATTTAATTGTTATTTATTATCACAGCAAATTTGATAAAAATGTTGCGTGTGTTCTAGGTGTACAGCATCTGGTTCATTGTATCTATGTGTTGATCTATTCATCTTTGGATCCTTTCCCGTGTAGGTTTTAGAGAGTGTTGAGTCGACCTCTCTTGGTATTCCTTAGGTATTTTGTGATTATGTATTTCATATGTATCAGTATATGTCTGTAAACCCCCATATGCAAATTCATCCATTCCTTACACCTTTCCATTTGGTTCAACATAGTTGGTTTTCTGAATCTATGCACGGCCTTCTCTTGGAAATGATTTCATGGGTATCAATTTTTATGTAACAACTATAAGTGATGTCATAGGATATCTATCTTTCGGTCTCTTTCGTACTTCCTCTTGGGTGATTATCTCTAGATCCTTCTATGGTGGTGCCAGCGGCACTGTTCCACGCTTTTCCGTGGCTAATATTCCATTGTGTACATGGACCCCTTCTTCTTGGTGCATTGTTCTGTTGATGGACATTTGGGTTTCTTCCAAGTCTTGGCTATGGCACATGTTGCTGCAGTGCAGGATGGCCAGCCTGTGTCTTTTTGATTTTGGTCTGCTGAGGAGATAGGCCCATCAGTGGGCCTACCCGATTACATGTTAGCTCAATTTTTACCTTGAAACGCACCTCCACTGTGTTCTCACAACTAGCTGTTACCAGGGTACATCCCAGCAGCCGCCAGAGGGTACAGAGTTCTCTAAAACACCTTCAGCTTTTATTCTTTGTAGACTTTGTGGCTGATGATCATTCTGACGACTGTGGGTGAACGTTTATGTCCACTGGATTTGCATGGCTTTATTAATTCCTGATGTTGAGCAGTTTTCCATGCCCCTTTATTTATGAGAAGAAAAAGAAAGAAAGAGAAGACAAAATGTGCGTAAAATATGCCTCTTGAAATTGTCGTTTTGAAATGCGCACATCTTTTGAGGTTTTTCCTCGATTTACGACCCAAGGATTGGCTTTGAGGGCAGGTGTCATTTACAAGCCTGCAAGGTGTGTGAATATTGAGTGACCATTAGCACTGAGTTTAAAGCTGCTGTTGTGGGAAACGGCCACAAGGCGTCAGCATTGTTACATTCCCACATCTGGTTACTAGGGCAGCAGAGCCCTTCTGGAAGTCCTGTTCCCAGGTTGCAAATTAGAATAGAATGTGCCAGGAAAAAAACCCAGAAGTTTATGTCACATTACGTCTTGTTCGCTCTTTTAATTTTTTCAATCGCGGTAATGATTAGAATATTGTTGGTCCTAGGTGTACACAATCTGGTTCATTTGTTCGTTTTATATATATATATATATATTCTTGTACAGATCTTCTTCCCATGTAACGTATTGCAGAGTGTTCTGGTGACCTCCCTTGCTATATGGTCGGTCTGTTTGATATATGTATTTAATATGTATTGGTACACAGATGGTGACACTAATCTTAATTTATCCATTGCCCCCACCTTTCATTTTACATAAGCTTAGTTTGTTTTCTAAGTCTGTGAGTGTCTTTCTTTGTGGAAATACGTTCATTTGTGTCAGCTGTTAGATAACGCCTATAAGTGATGTCATACGATATGTCTTTTGCTTTCCGACTTGCCTCATGTTCTGTGATTATCTCTAGGCTCATCTATGGTGCCTCAAAGAGCAGTGTTTCATAGTTTTCCATGGCTAATATTCCACAGTGTACATGGACCAGCTCTTCTTATCCGTTCATCTGTTGATGGACATTTTGGTTGCTTCGGTGTCTTGGCTACTGTGAAAATTCCTGGAGTGCAGCTTTTTGCAGCCTGTGTCTTCTCGACTCTGGGCTTCTCAGGTGAGAGGCTCAGCTGTGGGTGTTCTGGATGGAATGGTGGCTCAATGTTTAATTTAAAACGCAGCTCCTTTCTGTTCTCATTATTGGCTGTTACAACTGTACATCTCATCAGCAGCTAGAGGGAAGAGAGTTCTGTAAAACCCCTTCAGCATTTATTGTTTGTAGTCTTTTTCTGACGGTAGTTAACTTGTCTGAGTTGAAACCTTTTTGTAAGTTAGGTGAGTCTGATAATTCCTGATGTTGAGCTTTTCTCCATTTTCCTTCCTTGATAAAGAGCGAGTAAAACTTACCTCTTCCTCCTATCTCTTTGACACATTTGCCTGCTTTGAATTATTTTGGCCATTGCCTAGCTCAGGACATTTTTTGAGGGCAGGTGTCTTAGAGAGGCCTGAGTCCTTGTGAATGTTAAGTGACCCATAGCTATGCGGTTAAAGCCGCTCTTGCGGGAAACGGCCACAAGGCGGCAGCATTTCTCTATTTCCAACTCTGGGTTTTTCTGCAACAGAGGCTTCCTGGAAACTGTGTTAGTAGGCTGCAAATTAGAGTGCAGTGTGCCAGGGCAAACCCCCAAGAGCTTATATCTCCTACTTCTTGTGTGGTTTTTTTTGAAATTTAATTGTTATTTATTATCACAGCAAATTTGATAAAAATGTTGCGTGTGTTCTAGGTGTACAGCATCTGGTTCATTGTATCTATGTGTTGATCTATTCATCTTTGGATCCTTTCCCGTGTAGGTTTTAGAGAGTGTTGAGTCGACCTCTCTTGGTATTCCTTAGGTATTTTGTGATTATGTATTTCATATGTATCAGTATATGTCTGTAAACCCCCATATGCAAATTCATCCATTCCTTACACCTTTCCATTTGGTTCAACATAGTTGGTTTTCTGAATCTATGCACGGCCTTCTCTTGGAAATGATTTCATGGGTATCAATTTTTATGTAACAACTATAAGTGATGTCATAGGATATCTATCTTTCGGTCTCTTTCGTACTTCCTCTTGGGTGATTATCTCTAGATCCTTCTATGGTGGTGCCAGCGGCACTGTTCCACGCTTTTCCGTGGCTAATATTCCATTGTGTACATGGACCCCTTCTTCTTGGTGCATTGTTCTGTTGATGGACATTTGGGTTTCTTCCAAGTCTTGGCTATGGCACATGTTGCTGCAGTGCAGGATGGCCAGCCTGTGTCTTTTTGATTTTGGTCTGCTGAGGAGATAGGCCCATCAGTGGGCCTACCCGATTACATGTTAGCTCAATTTTTACCTTGAAACGCACCTCCACTGTGTTCTCACAACTAGCTGTTACCAGGGTACATCCCAGCAGCCGCCAGAGGGTACAGAGTTCTCTAAAACACCTTCAGCTTTTATTCTTTGTAGACTTTGTGGCTGATGATCATTCTGACGACTGTGGGTGAACGTTTATGTCCACTGGATTTGCATGGCTTTATTAATTCCTGATGTTGAGCAGTTTTCCATGCCCCTTTATTTATGAGAAGAAAAAGAAAGAAAGAGAAGACAAAATGTGCGTAAAATATGCCTCTTGAAATTGTCGTTTTGAAATGCGCACATCTTTTGAGGTTTTTCCTCGATTTACGACCCAAGGATTGGCTTTGAGGGCAGGTGTCATTTACAAGCCTGCAAGGTGTGTGAATATTGAGTGACCATTAGCACTGAGTTTAAAGCTGCTGTTGTGGGAAACGGCCACAAGGCGTCAGCATTGTTACATTCCCACATCTGGTTACTAGGGCAGCAGAGCCCTTCTGGAAGTCCTGTTCCCAGGTTGCAAATTAGAATAGAATGTGCCAGGAAAAAAACCCAGAAGTTTATGTCACATTACGTCTTGTTCGCTCTTTTAATTTTTTCAATCGCGGTAATGATTAGAATATTGTTGGTCCTAGGTGTACACAATCTGGTTCATTTGTTCGTTTTATATATATATATATATATTCTTGTACAGATCTTCTTCCCATGTAACGTATTGCAGAGTGTTCTGGTGACCTCCCTTGCTATATGGTCGCTCTGTTTGATATATGTATTTTATATGTATTTGTACACAGATGGTGACACTAATCTTAATTTATCCATTGCCCCCACCTTTCATTTTACATAAGCTTAGTTTGTTTTCTAAGTCTGTGAGTGTCTTTCTTTTTGGAAATACGTTCATTTGTGTCAGCTGTTAGATAACGCCTATAAGTGATGTCATACGATATGTCTTTTGCTTTCCGACTTGCCTCATGTTCTGTGATTATCTCTAGGCTCATCTATGGTGCCTCAAAGAGCAGTGTTTCATAGTTTTCCATGGCTAATATTCCACAGTGTACATGGACCAGCTCTTCTTATCCGTTCATCTGTTGATGGACATTTTGGTGGCTTCGGTGTCTTGGCTACTGTGAAAATTCCTGGAGTGCAGCTTTTTGCAGCCTGTGTCTTCTCGACTCTGGGCTTCTCAGGTGAGAGGCTCAGCTGTGGGTGTTCTGGATGGAATGGTGGCTCCATGTTTAATTTAAAACGCAGCTCCTTTCTGTTCTCATTATTGGCTGTTACAACTGTACATCTCATCAGCAGCTAGAGGGAAGAGAGTTCTGTAAAACCCCTTCAGCATTTATTGTTTGTAGTCTTTTTCTGACGGTAGTTAACTTGTCTGAGTTGAAACCTTTTTGTAAGTTAGGTGAGTCTGATAATTCCTGATGTTGAGCTTTTCTCCATTTTCCTTCCTTGATAAAGAGCGAGTAAAACTTACCTCTTCCTCCTATCTCTTTGACACATTTGCCTGCTTTGAATTACTTTGGCCATTGCCTAGCTCAGGAGATTTTTTGAGGGCAGGTGTCTTAGAGAGGCCTGAGTCCTTGTGAATGTTAAGTGACCCATAGCTATGCGGTTAAAGCTGCTCTTGCGGGAAACGGCCACAAGGCGGCAGCATTTCTCCATTTCCAACTCTGGGTTTTTCTGCAACAGAGGCTTCCTGGAAATTGTGTTAGTAGGCTGCAAATTAGAGTGCAGTGTGCCAGGGCAAACCCCCAAGAGCTTATATCTCCTACTTCTTGTGTGGTTTTTTTTGAAATTTAATTGTTATTTATTATCACAGCAAATTTGATAAAAATGTTGCGTGTGTTCTAGGTGTACAGCATCTGGTTCATTGTATCTATGTGTTGATCTATTCATCTTTGGATCCTTTCCCGTGTAGGTTTTAGAGAGTGTTGAGTCGACCTCTCTTGGTATTCCTTAGGTATTTTGTGATTATGTATTTCATATGTATCAGTATATGTCTGTAAACCCCCATATGCAAATTCATCCATTCCTTACACCTTTCCATTTGGTTCAACATAGTTGGTTTTCTGAATCTATGCACGGCCTTCTCTTGGAAATGATTTCATGGGTATCAATTTTTATGTAACAACTATAAGTGATGTCATAGGATATCTATCTTTCGGTCTCTTTCGTACTTCCTCTTGGGTGATTATCTCTAGATCCTTCTATGGTGGTGCCAGCGGCACTGTTCCACGCTTTTCCGTGGCTAATATTCCATTGTGTACATGGACCCCTTCTTCTTGGTGCATTGTTCTGTTGATGGACATTTGGGTTTCTTCCAAGTCTTGGCTATGGCACATGTTGCTGCAGTGCAGGATGGCCAGCCTGTGTCTTTTTGATTTTGGTCTGCTGAGGAGATAGGCCCATCAGTGGGCCTACCCGATTACATGTTAGCTCAATTTTTACCTTGAAACGCACCTCCACTGTGTTCTCACAACTAGCTGTTACCAGGGTACATCCCAGCAGCCGCCAGAGGGTACAGAGTTCTCTAAAACACCTTCAGCTTTTATTCTTTGTAGACTTTGTGGCTGATGATCATTCTGACGACTGTGGGTGAACGTTTATGTCCACTGGATTTGCATGGCTTTATTAATTCCTGATGTTGAGCAGTTTTCCATGCCCCTTTATTTATGAGAAGAAAAAGAAAGAAAGAGAAGACAAAATGTGCGTAAAATATGCCTCTTGAAATTGTCGTTTTGAAATGCGCACATCTTTTGAGGTTTTTCCTCGATTTACGACCCAAGGATTGGCTTTGAGGGCAGGTGTCATTTACAAGCCTGCAAGGTGTGTGAATATTGAGTGACCATTAGCACTGAGTTTAAAGCTGCTGTTGTGGGAAACGGCCACAAGGCGTCAGCATTGTTACATTCCCACATCTGGTTACTAGGGCAGCAGAGCCCTTCTGGAAGTCCTGTTCCCAGGTTGCAAATTAGAATAGAATGTGCCAGGAAAAAAACCCAGAAGTTTATGTCACATTACGTCTTGTTCGCTCTTTTAATTTTTTCAATCGCGGTAATGATTAGAATATTGTTGGTCCTAGGTGTACACAATCTGGTTCATTTGTTCGTTTTATATATATATATATATATTCTTGTACAGATCTTCTTCCCATGTAACGTATTGCAGAGTGTTCTGGTGACCTCCCTTGCTATATGGTCGCTCTGTTTGATATATGTATTTTATATGTATTTGTACACAGATGGTGACACTAATCTTAATTTATCCATTGCCCCCACCTTTCATTTTACATAAGCTTAGTTTGTTTTCTAAGTCTGTGAGTGTCTTTCTTTTTGGAAATACGTTCATTTGTGTCAGCTGTTAGATAACGCCTATAAGTGATGTCATACGATATGTCTTTTGCTTTCCGACTTGCCTCATGTTCTGTGATTATCTCTAGGCTCATCTATGGTGCCTCAAAGAGCAGTGTTTCATAGTTTTCCATGGCTAATATTCCACAGTGTACATGGACCAGCTCTTCTTATCCGTTCATCTGTTGATGGACATTTTGGTGGCTTCGGTGTCTTGGCTACTGTGAAAATTCCTGGAGTGCAGCTTTTTGCAGCCTGTGTCTTCTCGACTCTGGGCTTCTCAGGTGAGAGGCTCAGCTGTGGGTGTTCTGGATGGAATGGTGGCTCCATGTTTAATTTAAAACGCAGCTCCTTTCTGTTCTCATTATTGGCTGTTACAACTGTACATCTCATCAGCAGCTAGAGGGAAGAGAGTTCTGTAAAACCCCTTCAGCATTTATTGTTTGTAGTCTTTTTCTGACGGTAGTTAACTTGTCTGAGTTGAAACCTTTTTGTAAGTTAGCTGAGTCTGATAATTCCTGATGTTGAGCTTTTCTCCATTTTCCTTCCTTGATAAAGAGCGAGTAAAACTTACCTCTTCCTCCTATCTCTTTGACACATTTGCCTGCTTTGAATTATTTTGGCCATTGCCTAGCTCAGGACATTTTTTGAGGGCAGGTGTCTTAGAGAGGCCTGAGTCCTTGTGAATGTTAAGTGACCCATAGCTATGCGGTTAAAGCTGCTCTTGCGGGAAACGGCCACAAGGCGGCAGCATTTCTCCATTTCCAACTCTGGGTTTTTCTGCAACAGAGGCTTCCTGGAAATTGTGTTAGTAGGCTGCAAATTAGAGTGCAGTGTGCCAGGGCAAACCCCCAAGAGCTTATATCTCCTACTTCTTGTGTGGTTTTTTTTGAAATTTAATTGTTATTTATTATCACAGCAAATTTGATAAAAATGTTGCGTGTGTTCTAGGTGTACAGCATCTGGTTCATTGTATCTATGTGTTGATCTATTCATCTTTGGATCCTTTCCCGTGTAGGTTTTAGAGAGTGTTGAGTCGACCTCTCTTGGTATTCCTTAGGTATTTTGTGATTATGTATTTCATATGTATCAGTATATGTCTGTAAACCCCCATATGCAAATTCATCCATTCCTTACACCTTTCCATTTGGTTCAACATAGTTGGTTTTCTGAATCTATGCACGGCCTTCTCTTGGAAATGATTTCATGGGTATCAATTTTTATGTAACAACTATAAGTGATGTCATAGGATATCTATCTTTCGGTCTCTTTCGTACTTCCTCTTGGGTGATTATCTCTAGATCCTTCTATGGTGGTGCCAGCGGCACTGTTCCACGCTTTTCCGTGGCTAATATTCCATTGTGTACATGGACCCCTTCTTCTTGGTGCATTGTTCTGTTGATGGACATTTGGGTTTCTTCCAAGTCTTGGCTATGGCACATGTTGCTGCAGTGCAGGATGGCCAGCCTGTGTCTTTTTGATTTTGGTCTGCTGAGGAGATAGGCCCATCAGTGGGCCTACCCGATTACATGTTAGCTCAATTTTTACCTTGAAACGCACCTCCACTGTGTTCTCACAACTAGCTGTTACCAGGGTACATCCCAGCAGCCGCCAGAGGGTACAGAGTTCTCTAAAACACCTTCAGCTTTTATTCTTTGTAGACTTTGTGGCTGATGATCATTCTGACGACTGTGGGTGAACGTTTATGTCCACTGGATTTGCATGGCTTTATTAATTCCTGATGTTGAGCAGTTTTCCATGCCCCTTTATTTATGAGAAGAAAAAGAAAGAAAGAGAAGACAAAATGTGCGTAAAATATGCCTCTTGAAATTGTCGTTTTGAAATGCGCACATCTTTTGAGGTTTTTCCTCGATTTACGACCCAAGGATTGGCTTTGAGGGCAGGTGTCATTTACAAGCCTGCAAGGTGTGTGAATATTGAGTGACCATTAGCACTGAGTTTAAAGCTGCTGTTGTGGGAAACGGCCACAAGGCGTCAGCATTGTTACATTCCCACATCTGGTTACTAGGGCAGCAGAGCCCTTCTGGAAGTCCTGTTCCCAGGTTGCAAATTAGAATAGAATGTGCCAGGAAAAAAACCCAGAAGTTTATGTCACATTACGTCTTGTTCGCTCTTTTAATTTTTTCAATCGCGGTAATGATTAGAATATTGTTGGTCCTAGGTGTACACAATATGGTTCATTTGTTCGTTTTATATATATATATATATATTCTTGTACAGATCTTCTTCCCATGTAACGTATTGCAGAGTGTTCTGGTGACCTCCCTTGCTATATGGTCGGTCTGTTTGATATATGTATTTAATATGTATTGGTACACAGATGGTGACACTAATCTTAATTTATCCATTGCCCCCACCTTTCATTTTACATAAGCTTAGTTTGTTTTCTAAGTCTGTGAGTGTCTTTCTTTGTGGAAATACGTTCATTTGTGTCAGCTGTTAGATAACGCCTATAAGTGATGTCATACGATATGTCTTTTGCTTTCCGACTTGCCTCATGTTCTGTGATTATCTCTAGGCTCATCTATGGTGCCTCAAAGAGCAGTGTTTCATAGTTTTCCATGGCTAATATTCCACAGTGTACATGGACCAGCTCTTCTTATCCGTTCATCTGTTGATGGACATTTTGGTTGCTTCGGTGTCTTGGCTACTGTGAAAATTCCTGGAGTGCAGCTTTTTGCAGCCTGTGTCTTCTCGACTCTGGGCTTCTCAGGTGAGAGGCTCAGCTGTGGGTGTTCTGGATGGAATGGTGGCTCAATGTTTAATTTAAAACGCAGCTCCTTTCTGTTCTCATTATTGGCTGTTACAACTGTACATCTCATCAGCAGCTAGAGGGAAGAGAGTTCTGTAAAACCCCTTCAGCATTTATTGTTTGTAGTCTTTTTCTGACGGTAGTTAACTTGTCTGAGTTGAAACCTTTTTGTAAGTTAGGTGAGTCTGATAATTCCTGATGTTGAGCTTTTCTCCATTTTCCTTCCTTGATAAAGAGCGAGTAAAACTTACCTCTTCCTCCTATCTCTTTGACACATTTGCCTGCTTTGAATTATTTTGGCCATTGCCTAGCTCAGGACATTTTTTGAGGGCAGGTGTCTTAGAGAGGCCTGAGTCCTTGTGAATGTTAAGTGACCCATAGCTATGCGGTTAAAGCCGCTCTTGCGGGAAACGGCCACAAGGCGGCAGCATTTCTCTATTTCCAACTCTGGGTTTTTCTGCAACAGAGGCTTCCTGGAAACTGTGTTAGTAGGCTGCAAATTAGAGTGCAGTGTGCCACGGCAAACCCCCAAGAGCTTATATCTCCTACTTCTTGTGTGGTTTTTTTTGAAATTTAATTGTTATTTATTATCACAGCAAATTTGATAAAAATGTTGCGTGTGTTCTAGGTGTACAGCATCTGGTTCATTGTATCTATGTGTTGATCTATTCATCTTTGGATCCTTTCCCGTGTAGGTTTTAGAGAGTGTTGAGTCGACCTCTCTTGGTATTCCTTAGGTATTTTGTGATTATGTATTTCATATGTATCAGTATATGTCTGTAAACCCCCATATGCAAATTCATCCATTCCTTACACCTTTCCATTTGGTTCAACATAGTTGGTTTTCTGAATCTATGCACGGCCTTCTCTTGGAAATGATTTCATGGGTATCAATTTTTATGTAACAACTATAAGTGATGTCATAGGATATCTATCTTTCGGTCTCTTTCGTACTTCCTCTTGGGTGATTATCTCTAGATCCTTCTATGGTGGTGCCAGCGGCACTGTTCCACGCTTTTCCGTGGCTAATATTCCATTGTGTACATGGACCCCTTCTTCTTGGTGCATTGTTCTGTTGATGGACATTTGGGTTTCTTCCAAGTCTTGGCTATGGCACATGTTGCTGCAGTGCAGGATGGCCAGCCTGTGTCTTTTTGATTTTGGTCTGCTGAGGAGATAGGCCCATCAGTGGGCCTACCCGATTACATGTTAGCTCAATTTTTACCTTGAAACGCACCTCCACTGTGTTCTCACAACTAGCTGTTACCAGGGTACATCCCAGCAGCCGCCAGAGGGTACAGAGTTCTCTAAAACACCTTCAGCTTTTATTCTTTGTAGACTTTGTGGCTGATGATCATTCTGACGACTGTGGGTGAACGTTTATGTCCACTGGATTTGCATGGCTTTATTAATTCCTGATGTTGAGCAGTTTTCCATGCCCCTTTATTTATGAGAAGAAAAAGAAAGAAAGAGAAGACAAAATGTGCGTAAAATATGCCTCTTGAAATTGTCGTTTTGAAATGCGCACATCTTTTGAGGTTTTTCCTCGATTTACGACCCAAGGATTGGCTTTGAGGGCAGGTGTCATTTACAAGCCTGCAATGTGTGTGAATATTGAGTGACCATTAGCACTGAGTTTAAAGCTGCTGTTGTGGGAAACGGCCACAAGGCGTCAGCATTGTTACATTCCCACATCTGGTTACTAGGGCAGCAGAGCCCTTCTGGAAGTCCTGTTCCCAGGTTGCAAATTAGAATAGAATGTGCCAGGAAAAAACCCCAGAAGTTTATGTCACATTACGTCTTGTTCGCTCTTTTAATTTTTTCAATCGCGGTAATGATTAGAATATTGTTGGTCCTAGGTGTACACAATCTGTTTCATTTGTTCGTTTTATATATATATATATATATATATATTCTTGTACAGATCTTCTTCCCATGTAACGTATTGCAGAGTGTTCTGGTGACCTCCCTTGCTATATGGTCGCTCTGTTGGATATATGTATTTTATATGTATTTGTACACAGATGGTGACACTAATCTTAATTTATCCATTGCCCCCACCTTTCATTTTACATAAGCTTAGTTTGTTTTCTAAGTCTGTGAGTGTCTTTCTTTTTGGAAATACGTTCATTTGTGTCAGCTGTTAGATAACGCCTATAAGTGATGTCATACGATATGTCTTTTGCTTTCCGACTTGCCTCATGTTCTGTGATTATCTCTAGGCTCATCTATGGTGCCTCAAAGAGCAGTGTTTCATAGTTTTCCATGGCTAATATTCCACAGTGTACATGGACCAGCTCTTCTTATCCGTTCATCTGTTGATGGACATTTTGGTGGCTTCGGTGTCTTGGCTACTGTGAAAATTCCTGGAGTGCAGCTTTTTGCAGCCTGTGTCTTCTCGACTCTGGGCTTCTCAGGTGAGAGGCTCAGCTGTGGGTGTTCTGGATGGAATGGTGGCTCCATGTTTAATTTAAAACGCAGCTCCTTTCTGTTCTCATTATTGGCTGTTACAACTGTACATCTCATCAGCAGCTAGAGGGAAGAGAGTTCTGTAAAACCCCTTCAGCATTTATTGTTTGTAGTCTTTTTCTGACGGTAGTTAACTTGTCTGAGTTGAAACCTTTTTGTAAGTTAGGTGAGTCTGATAATTCCTGATGTTGAGCTTTTCTCCATTTTCCTTCCTTGATAAAGAGCGAGTAAAACTTACCTCTTCCTCCTATCTCTTTGACACATTTGCCTGCTTTGAATTATTTTGGCCATTGCCTAGCTCAGGAGATTTTTTGAGGGCAGGTGTCTTAGAGAGGCCTGAGTCCTTGTGAATGTTAAGTGACCCATAGCTATGCGGTTAAAGCTGCTCTTGCGGGAAACGGCCACAAGGCGGCAGCATTTCTCCATTTCCAACTCTGGGTTTTTCTGCAACAGAGGCTTCCTGGAAATTGTGTTAGTAGGCTGCAAATTAGAGTGCAGTGTGCCAGGGCAAACCCCCAAGAGCTTATATCTCCTACTTCTTGTGTGGTTTTTTTTGAAATTTAATTGTTATTTATTATCACAGCAAATTTGATAAAAATGTTGCGTGTGTTCTAGGTGTACAGCATCTGGTTCATTGTATCTATGTGTTGATCTATTCATCTTTGGATCCTTTCCCGTGTAGGTTTTAGAGAGTGTTGAGTCGACCTCTCTTGGTATTCCTTAGGTATTTTGTGATTATGTATTTCATATGTATCAGTATATGTCTGTAAACCCCCATATGCAAATTCATCCATTCCTTACACCTTTCCATTTGGTTCAACATAGTTGGTTTTCTGAATCTATGCACGGCCTTCTCTTGGAAATGATTTCATGGGTATCAATTTTTATGTAACAACTATAAGTGATGTCATAGGATATCTATCTTTCGGTCTCTTTCGTACTTCCTCTTGGGTGATTATCTCTAGATCCTTCTATGGTGGTGCCAGCGGCACTGTTCCACGCTTTTCCGTGGCTAATATTCCATTGTGTACATGGACCCCTTCTTCTTGGTGCATTGTTCTGTTGATGGACATTTGGGTTTCTTCCAAGTCTTGGCTATGGCACATGTTGCTGCAGTGCAGGATGGCCAGCCTGTGTCTTTTTGATTTTGGTCTGCTGAGGAGATAGGCCCATCAGTGGGCCTACCCGATTACATGTTAGCTCAATTTTTACCTTGAAACGCACCTCCACTGTGTTCTCACAACTAGCTGTTACCAGGGTACATCCCAGCAGCCGCCAGAGGGTACAGAGTTCTCTAAAACACCTTCAGCTTTTATTCTTTGTAGACTTTGTGGCTGATGATCATTCTGACGACTGTGGGTGAACGTTTATGTCCACTGGATTTGCATGGCTTTATTAATTCCTGATGTTGAGCAGTTTTCCATGCCCCTTTATTTATGAGAAGAAAAAGAAAGAAAGAGAAGACAAAATGTGCGTAAAATATGCCTCTTGAAATTGTCGTTTTGAAATGCGCACATCTTTTGAGGTTTTTCCTCGATTTACGACCCAAGGATTGGCTTTGAGGGCAGGTGTCATTTACAAGCCTGCAAGGTGTGTGAATATTGAGTGACCATTAGCACTGAGTTTAAAGCTGCTGTTGTGGGAAACGGCCACAAGGCGTCAGCATTGTTACATTCCCACATCTGGTTACTAGGGCAGCAGAGCCCTTCTGGAAGTCCTGTTCCCAGGTTGCAAATTAGAATAGAATGTGCCAGGAAAAAAACCCAGAAGTTTATGTCACATTACGTCTTGTTCGCTCTTTTAATTTTTTCAATCGCGGTAATGATTAGAATATTGTTGGTCCTAGGTGTACACAATCTGGTTCATTTGTTCGTTTTATATATATATATATATATTCTTGTACAGATCTTCTTCCCATGTAACGTATTGCAGAGTGTTCTGGTGACCTCCCTTGCTATATGGTCGGTCTGTTTGATATATGTATTTAATATGTATTGGTACACAGATGGTGACACTAATCTTAATTTATCCATTGCCCCCACCTTTCATTTTACATAAGCTTAGTTTGTTTTCTAAGTCTGTGAGTGTCTTTCTTTGTGGAAATACGTTCATTTGTGTCAGCTGTTAGATAACGCCTATAAGTGATGTCATACGATATGTCTTTTGCTTTCCGACTTGCCTCATGTTCTGTGATTATCTCTAGGCTCATCTATGGTGCCTCAAAGAGCAGTGTTTCATAGTTTTCCATGGCTAATATTCCACAGTGTACATGGACCAGCTCTTCTTATCCGTTCATCTGTTGATGGACATTTTGGTTGCTTCGGTGTCTTGGCTACTGTGAAAATTCCTGGAGTGCAGCTTTTTGCAGCCTGTGTCTTCTCGACTCTGGGCTTCTCAGGTGAGAGGCTCAGCTGTGGGTGTTCTGGATGGAATGGTGGCTCAATGTTTAATTTAAAACGCAGCTCCTTTCTGTTCTCATTATTGGCTGTTACAACTGTACATCTCATCAGCAGCTAGAGGGAAGAGAGTTCTGTAAAACCCCTTCAGCATTTATTGTTTGTAGTCTTTTTCTGACGGTAGTTAACTTGTCTGAGTTGAAACCTTTTTGTAAGTTAGGTGAGTCTGATAATTCCTGATGTTGAGCTTTTCTCCATTTTCCTTCCTTGATAAAGAGCGAGTAAAACTTACCTCTTCCTCCTATCTCTTTGACACATTTGCCTGCTTTGAATTATTTTGGCCATTGCCTAGCTCAGGACATTTTTTGAGGGCAGGTGTCTTCGAGAGGCCTGAGTCCTTGTGAATGTTAAGTGACCCATAGCTATGCGGTTAAAGCCGCTCTTGCGGGAAACGGCCACCAGGCGGCAGCATTTCTCTATTTCCAACTCTGGGTTTTTCTGCAACAGAGGCTTCCTGGAAATTGTGTTAGTAGGCTGCAAATTAGAGTGCAGTGTGCCAGGGCAAACCCCCAAGAGCTTATATCTCCTACTTCTTGTGTGGTTTTTTTTGAAATTTAATTGTTATTTATTATCACAGCAAATTTGATAAAAATGTTGCGTGTGTTCTAGGTGTACAGCATCTGGTTCATTGTATCTATGTGTTGATCTATTCATCTTTGGATCCTTTCCCGTGTAGGTTTTAGAGAGTGTTGAGTCGACCTCTCTTGGTATTCCTTAGGTATTTTGTGATTATGTATTTCATATGTATCAGTATATGTCTGTAAACCCCCATATGCAAATTCATCCATTCCTTACACCTTTCCATTTGGTTCAACATAGTTGGTTTTCTGAATCTATGCACGGCCTTCTCTTGGAAATGATTTCATGGGTATCAATTTTTATGTAACAACTATAAGTGATGTCATAGGATATCTATCTTTCGGTCTCTTTCGTACTTCCTCTTGGGTGATTATCTCTAGATCCTTCTATGGTGGTGCCAGCGGCACTGTTCCACGCTTTTCCGTGGCTAATATTCCATTGTGTACATGGACCCCTTCTTCTTGGTGCATTGTTCTGTTGATGGACATTTGGGTTTCTTCCAAGTCTTGGCTATGGCACATGTTGCTGCAGTGCAGGATGGCCAGCCTGTGTCTTTTTGATTTTGGTCTGCTGAGGAGATAGGCCCATCAGTGGGCCTACCCGATTACATGTTAGCTCAATTTTTACCTTGAAACGCACCTCCACTGTGTTCTCACAACTAGCTGTTACCAGGGTACATCCCAGCAGCCGCCAGAGGGTACAGAGTTCTCTAAAACACCTTCAGCTTTTATTCTTTGTAGACTTTGTGGCTGATGATCATTCTGACGACTGTGGGTGAACGTTTATGTCCACTGGATTTGCATGGCTTTATTAATTCCTGATGTTGAGCAGTTTTCCATGCCCCTTTATTTATGAGAAGAAAAAGAAAGAAAGAGAAGACAAAATGTGCGTAAAATATGCCTCTTGAAATTGTCGTTTTGAAATGCGCACATCTTTTGAGGTTTTTCCTCGATTTACGACCCAAGGATTGGCTTTGAGGGCAGGTGTCATTTACAAGCCTGCAATGTGTGTGAATATTGAGTGACCATTAGCACTGAGTTTAAAGCTGCTGTTGTGGGAAACGGCCACAAGGCGTCAGCATTGTTACATTCCCACATCTGGTTACTAGGGCAGCAGAGCCCTTCTGGAAGTCCTGTTCCCAGGTTGCAAATTAGAAGAGAATGTGCCAGGAAAAAACCCCAGAAGTTTATGTCACATTACGTCTTGTTCGCTCTTTTAATTTTTTCAATCGCGGTAATGATTAGAATATTGTTGGTCCTAGGTGTACACAATCTGTTTCATTTGTTCGTTTTATATATATATATATATATATTCTTGTACAGATCTTCTTCCCATGTAACGTATTGCAGAGTGTTCTGGTGACCTCCCTTGCTATATGGTCGCTCTGTTGGATATATGTATTTTATATGTATTTGTACACAGATGGTGACACTAATCTTAATTTATCCATTGCCCCCACCTTTCATTTTACATAAGCTTAGTTTGTTTTCTAAGTCTGTGAGTGTCTTTCTTTTTGGAAATACGTTCATTTGTGTCAGCTGTTAGATAACGCCTATAAGTGATGTCATACGATATGTCTTTTGCTTTCCGACTTGCCTCATGTTCTGTGATTATCTCTAGGCTCATCTATGGTGCCTCAAAGAGCAGTGTTTCATAGTTTTCCATGGCTAATATTCCACAGTGTACATGGACCAGCTCTTCTTATCCGTTCATCTGTTGATGGACATTTTGGTGGCTTCGGTGTCTTGGCTACTGTGAAAATTCCTGGAGTGCAGCTTTTTGCAGCCTGTGTCTTCTCGACTCTGGGCTTCTCAGGTGAGAGGCTCAGCTGTGGGTGTTCTGGATGGAATGGTGGCTCCATGTTTAATTTAAAACGCAGCTCCTTTCTGTTCTCATTATTGGCTGTTACAACTGTACATCTCATCAGCAGCTAGAGGGAAGAGAGTTCTGTAAAACCCCTTCAGCATTTATTGTTTGTAGTCTTTTTCTGACGGTAGTTAACTTGTCTGAGTTGAAACCTTTTTGTAAGTTAGGTGAGTCTGATAATTCCTGATGTTGAGCTTTTCTCCATTTTCCTTCCTTGATAAAGAGCGAGTAAAACTTACCTCTTCCTCCTATCTCTTTGACACATTTGCCTGCTTTGAATTATTTTGGCCATTGCCTAGCTCAGGAGATTTTTTGAGGGCAGGTGTCTTAGAGAGGCCTGAGTCCTTGTGAATGTTAAGTGACCCATAGCTATGCGGTTAAAGCTGCTCTTGCGGGAAACGGCCACAAGGCGGCAGCATTTCTCCATTTCCAACTCTGGGTTTTTCTGCAACAGAGGCTTCCTGGAAATTGTGTTAGTAGGCTGCAAATTAGAGTGCAGTGTGCCAGGGCAAACCCCCAAGAGCTTATATCTCCTACTTCTTGTGTGGTTTTTTTTGAAATTTAATTGTTATTTATTATCACAGCAAATTTGATAAAAATGTTGCGTGTGTTCTAGGTGTACAGCATCTGGTTCATTGTATCTATGTGTTGATCTATTCATCTTTGGATCCTTTCCCGTGTAGGTTTTAGAGAGTGTTGAGTCGACCTCTCTTGGTATTCCTTAGGTATTTTGTGATTATGTATTTCATATGTATCAGTATATGTCTGTAAACCCCCATATGCAAATTCATCCATTCCTTACACCTTTCCATTTGGTTCAACATAGTTGGTTTTCTGAATCTATGCACGGCCTTCTCTTGGAAATGATTTCATGGGTATCAATTTTTATGTAACAACTATAAGTGATGTCATAGGATATCTATCTTTCGGTCTCTTTCGTACTTCCTCTTGGGTGATTATCTCTAGATCCTTCTATGGTGGTGCCAGCGGCACTGTTCCACGCTTTTCCGTGGCTAATATTCCATTGTGTACATGGACCCCTTCTTCTTGGTGCATTGTTCTGTTGATGGACATTTGGGTTTCTTCCAAGTCTTGGCTATGGCACATGTTGCTGCAGTGCAGGATGGCCAGCCTGTGTCTTTTTGATTTTGGTCTGCTGAGGAGATAGGCCCATCAGTGGGCCTACCCGATTACATGTTAGCTCAATTTTTACCTTGAAACGCACCTCCACTGTGTTCTCACAACTAGCTGTTACCAGGGTACATCCCAGCAGCCGCCAGAGGGTACAGAGTTCTCTAAAACACCTTCAGCTTTTATTCTTTGTAGACTTTGTGGCTGATGATCATTCTGACGACTGTGGGTGAACGTTTATGTCCACTGGATTTGCATGGCTTTATTAATTCCTGATGTTGAGCAGTTTTCCATGCCCCTTTATTTATGAGAAGAAAAAGAAAGAAAGAGAAGACAAAATGTGCGTAAAATATGCCTCTTGAAATTGTCGTTTTGAAATGCGCACATCTTTTGAGGTTTTTCCTCGATTTACGACCCAAGGATTGGCTTTGAGGGCAGGTGTCATTTACAAGCCTGCAATGTGTGTGAATATTGAGTGACCATTAGCACTGAGTTTAAAGCTGCTGTTGTGGGAAACGGCCACAAGGCGTCAGCATTGTTACATTCCCACATCTGGTTACTAGGGCAGCAGAGCCCTTCTGGAAGTCCTGTTCCCAGGTTGCAAATTAGAATAGAATGTGCCAGGAAAAAAACCCAGAAGTTTATGTCACATTACGTCTTGTTCGCTCTTTTAATTTTTTCAATCGCGGTAATGATTAGAATATTGTTGGTCCTAGGTGTACACAATCTGGTTCATTTGTTCGTTTTATATATATATATATATATTCTTGTACAGATCTTCTTCCCATGTAACGTATTGCAGAGTGTTCTGGTGACCTCCCTTGCTATATGGTCGGTCTGTTTGATATATGTATTTAATATGTATTTGTACACAGATGGTGACACTAATCTTAATTTATCCATTGCCCCCACCTTTCATTTTACATAAGCTTAGTTTGTTTTCTAAGTCTGTGAGTGTCTTTCTTTGTGGAAATACGTTCATTTGTGTCAGCTGTTAGATAACGCCTATAAGTGATGTCATACGATATGTCTTTTGCTTTCCGACTTGCCTCATGTTCTGTGATTATCTCTAGGCTCATCTATGGTGCCTCAAAGAGCAGTGTTTCATAGTTTTCCATGGCTAATATTCCACAGTGTACATGGACCAGCTCTTCTTATCCGTTCATCTGTTGATGGACATTTTGGTTGCTTCGGTGTCTTGGCTACTGTGAAAATTCCTGGAGTGCAGCTTTTTGCAGCCTGTGTCTTCTCGACTCTGGGCTTCTCAGGTGAGAGGCTCAGCTGTGGGTGTTCTGGATGGAATGGTGGCTCCATGTTTAATTTAAAACGCAGCTCCTTTCTGTTCTCATTATTGGCTGTTACAACTGTACATCTCATCAGCAGCTAGAGGGAAGAGAGTTCTGTAAAACCCCTTCAGCATTTATTGTTTGTAGTCTTTTTCTGACGGTAGTTAACTTGTCTGAGTTGAAACCTTTTTGTAAGTTAGGTGAGTCTGATAATTCCTGATGTTGAGCTTTTCTCCATTTTCCTTCCTTGATAAAGAGCGAGTAAAACTTACCTCTTCCTCCTATCTCTTTGACACATTTGCCTGCTTTGAATTATTTTGGCCATTGCCTAGCTCAGGAGATTTTTTGAGGGCAGGTGTCTTCGAGAGGCCTGAGTCCTTGTGAATGTTAAGTGACCCATAGCTATGCGGTTAAAGCCGCTCTTGCGGGAAACGGCCACCAGGCGGCAGCATTTCTCTATTTCCAACTCTGGGTTTTTCTGCAACAGAGGCTTCCTGGAAATTGTGTTAGTAGGCTGCAAATTAGAGTGCAGTGTGCCAGGGCAAACCCCCAAGAGCTTATATCTCCTACTTCTTGTGTGGTTTTTTTTGAAATTTAATTGTTATTTATTATCACAGCAAATTTGATAAAAATGTTGCGTGTGTTCTAGGTGTACAGCATCTGGTTCATTGTATCTATGTGTTGATCTATTCATCTTTGGATCCTTTCCCGTGTAGGTTTTAGAGAGTGTTGAGTCGACCTCTCTTGGTATTCCTTAGGTATTTTGTGATTATGTATTTCATATGTATCAGTATATGTCTGTAAACCCCCATATGCAAATTCATCCATTCCTTACACCTTTCCATTTGGTTCAACATAGTTGGTTTTCTGAATCTATGCACGGCCTTCTCTTGGAAATGATTTCATGGGTATCAATTTTTATGTAACAACTATAAGTGATGTCATAGGATATCTATCTTTCGGTCTCTTTCGTACTTCCTCTTGGGTGATTATCTCTAGATCCTTCTATGGTGGTGCCAGCGGCACTGTTCCACGCTTTTCCGTGGCTAATATTCCATTGTGTACATGGACCCCTTCTTCTTGGTGCATTGTTCTGTTGATGGACATTTGGGTTTCTTCCAAGTCTTGGCTATGGCACATGTTGCTGCAGTGCAGGATGGCCAGCCTGTGTCTTTTTGATTTTGGTCTGCTGAGGAGATAGGCCCATCAGTGGGCCTACCCGATTACATGTTAGCTCAATTTTTACCTTGAAACGCACCTCCACTGTGTTCTCACAACTAGCTGTTACCAGGGTACATCCCAGCAGCCGCCAGAGGGTACAGAGTTCTCTAAAACACCTTCAGCTTTTATTCTTTGTAGACTTTGTGGCTGATGATCATTCTGACGACTGTGGGTGAACGTTTATGTCCACTGGATTTGCATGGCTTTATTAATTCCTGATGTTGAGCAGTTTTCCATGCCCCTTTATTTATGAGAAGAAAAAGAAAGAAAGAGAAGACAAAATGTGCGTAAAATATGCCTCTTGAAATTGTCGTTTTGAAATGCGCACATCTTTTGAGGTTTTTCCTCGATTTACGACCCAAGGATTGGCTTTGAGGGCAGGTGTCATTTACAAGCCTGCAATGTGTGTGAATATTGAGTGACCATTAGCACTGAGTTTAAAGCTGCTGTTGTGGGAAACGGCCACAAGGCGTCAGCATTGTTACATTCCCACATCTGGTTACTAGGGCAGCAGAGCCCTTCTGGAAGTCCTGTTCCCAGGTTGCAAATTAGAATAGAATGTGCCAGGAAAAAAACCCAGAAGTTTATGTCACATTACGTCTTGTTCGCTCTTTTAATTTTTTCAATCGCGGTAATGATTAGAATATTGTTGGTCCTAGGTGTACACAATCTGGTTCATTTGTTCGTTTTATATATATATATATATATTCTTGTACAGATCTTCTTCCCATGTAACGTATTGCAGAGTGTTCTGGTGACCTCCCTTGCTATATGGTCGGTCTGTTTGATATATGTATTTAATATGTATTTGTACACAGATGGTGACACTAATCTTAATTTATCCATTGCCCCCACCTTTCATTTTACATAAGCTTAGTTTGTTTTCTAAGTCTGTGAGTGTCTTTCTTTGTGGAAATACGTTCATTTGTGTCAGCTGTTAGATAACGCCTATAAGTGATGTCATACGATATGTCTTTTGCTTTCCGACTTGCCTCATGTTCTGTGATTATCTCTAGGCTCATCTATGGTGCCTCAAAGAGCAGTGTTTCATAGTTTTCCATGGCTAATATTCCACAGTGTACATGGACCAGCTCTTCTTATCCGTTCATCTGTTGATGGACATTTTGGTTGCTTCGGTGTCTTGGCTACTGTGAAAATTCCTGGAGTGCAGCTTTTTGCAGCCTGTGTCTTCTCGACTCTGGGCTTCTCAGGTGAGAGGCTCAGCTGTGGGTGTTCTGGATGGAATGGTGGCTCCATGTTTAATTTAAAACGCAGCTCCTTTCTGTTCTCATTATTGGCTGTTACAACTGTACATCTCATCAGCAGCTAGAGGGAAGAGAGTTCTGTAAAACCCCTTCAGCATTTATTGTTTGTAGTCTTTTTCTGACGGTAGTTAACTTGTCTGAGTTGAAACCTTTTTGTAAGTTAGGTGAGTCTGATAATTCCTGATGTTGAGCTTTTCTCCATTTTCCTTCCTTGATAAAGAGCGAGTAAAACTTACCTCTTCCTCCTATCTCTTTGACACATTTGCCTGCTTTGAATTATTTTGGCCATTGCCTAGCTCAGGACATTTTTTGAGGGCAGGTGTCTTAGAGAGGCCTGAGTCCTTGTGAATGTTAAGTGACCCATAGCTATGCGGTTAAAGCTGCTCTTGCGGGAAACGGCCACAAGGCGGCAGCATTTCTCCATTTCCAACTCTGGGTTTTTCTGCAACAGAGGCTTCCTGGAAATTGTGTTAGTAGGCTGCAAATTAGAGTGCAGTGTGCCAGGGCAAACCCCCAAGAGCTTATATCTCCTACTTCTTGTGTGGTTTTTTTTGAAATTTAATTGTTATTTATTATCACAGCAAATTTGATAAAAATGTTGCGTGTGTTCTAGGTGTACAGCATCTGGTTCATTGTATCTATGTGTTGATCTATTCATCTTTGGATCCTTTCCCGTGTAGGTTTTAGAGAGTGTTGAGTCGACCTCTCTTGGTATTCCTTAGGTATTTTGTGATTATGTATTTCATATGTATCAGTATATGTCTGTAAACCCCCATATGCAAATTCATCCATTCCTTACACCTTTCCATTTGGTTCAACATAGTTGGTTTTCTGAATCTATGCACGGCCTTCTCTTGGAAATGATTTCATGGGTATCAATTTTTATGTAACAACTATAAGTGATGTCATAGGATATCTATCTTTCGGTCTCTTTCGTACTTCCTCTTGGGTGATTATCTCTAGATCCTTCTATGGTGGTGCCAGCGGCACTGTTCCACGCTTTTCCGTGGCTAATATTCCATTGTGTACATGGACCCCTTCTTCTTGGTGCATTGTTCTGTTGATGGACATTTGGGTTTCTTCCAAGTCTTGGCTATGGCACATGTTGCTGCAGTGCAGGATGGCCAGCCTGTGTCTTTTTGATTTTGGTCTGCTGAGGAGATAGGCCCATCAGTGGGCCTACCCGATTACATGTTAGCTCAATTTTTACCTTGAAACGCACCTCCACTGTGTTCTCACAACTAGCTGTTACCAGGGTACATCCCAGCAGCCGCCAGAGGGTACAGAGTTCTCTAAAACACCTTCAGCTTTTATTCTTTGTAGACTTTGTGGCTGATGATCATTCTGACGACTGTGGGTGAACGTTTATGTCCACTGGATTTGCATGGCTTTATTAATTCCTGATGTTGAGCAGTTTTCCATGCCCCTTTATTTATGAGAAGAAAAAGAAAGAAAGAGAAGACAAAATGTGCGTAAAATATGCCTCTTGAAATTGTCGTTTTGAAATGCGCACATCTTTTGAGGTTTATCCTCGATTTACGACCCAAGGATTGGCTTTGAGGGCAGGTGTCATTTACAAGCCTGCAAGGTGTGTGAATATTGAGTGACCATTAGCACTGAGTTTAAAGCTGCTGTTGTGGGAAACGGCCACAAGGCGTCAGCATTGTTACATTCCCACATCTGGTTACTAGGGCAGCAGAGCCCTTCTGGAAGTCCTGTTCCCAGGTTGCAAATTAGAATAGAATGTGCCAGGAAAAAACCCCAGAAGTTTATGTCACATTACGTCTTGTTCGCTCTTTTAATTTTTTGAATCGCGGTAATGATTAGAATATTGTTGGTCCTAGGTGTACACAATCTGTTTCATTTGTTCGTTTTATATATATATATATATATATATATATATATATATATATATATATATATATATATATATATATATATTCTTGTACAGATCTTCTTCCCATGTAACGTATTGCAGAGTGTTCTGGTGACCTCCCTTGCTATATGGTCGGTCTGTTTGATACACGTATTTTATATGTATTTGTACACAGATGGTGACACTAATCTTAATTTATCCATTGCCCCCACCTTTCATTTTACATAAGCTTAGTTTGTTTTCTAAGTCTGTGAGTGTCTTTCTTTTTGGAAATACGTTCATTTGTGTCAGCTGTTAGATAACGCCTATAAGTGATGTCATACGATATGTCTTTTGCTTTCCGACTTGCCTCATGTTCTGTGATTATCTCTAGGCTCATCTATGGTGCCTCAAAGAGCAGTGTTTCATAGTTTTCCATGGCTAATATTCCACAGTGTACATGGACCAGCTCTTCTTATCCGTTCATCTGTTGATGGACATTTTGGTGGCTTCGGTGTCTTGGCTACTGTGAAAATTCCTGGAGTGCAGCTTTTTGCAGCCTGTGTCTTCTCGACTCTGGGCTTCTCAGGTGAGAGGCTCAGCTGTGGGTGTTCTGGATGGTATGGTGGCTCCATGTTTAATTTAAAACGCAGCTCCTTTCTGTTCTCATTATTGGCTGTTACAACTGTACATCTCATCAGCAGCTAGAGGGAAGAGAGTTCTGTAAAACCCCTTCAGCATTTATTGTTTGTAGTCTTTTTCTGACGGTAGTTAACTTGTCTGAGTTGAAACCTTTTTGTAAGTTAGGTGAGTCTGATAATTCCTGATGTTGAGCTTTTCTCCATTTTCCTTCCTTGATAAAGAGCGAGTAAAACTTACCTCTTCCTCCTATCTCTTTGACACATTTGCCTGCTTTGAATTATTTTGGCCATTGCCTAGCTCAGGACATTTTTTGAGGGCAGGTGTCTTAGAGAGGCCTGAGTCCTTGTGAATGTTAAGTGACCCATAGCTATGCGGTTAAAGCTGCTCTTGCGGGAAACGGCCACAAGGCGGCAGCATTTCTCCATTTCCAACTCTGGGTTTTTCTGCAACAGAGGCTTCCTGGAAATTGTGTTAGTAGGCTGCAAATTAGAGTGCAGTGTGCCAGGGCAAACCCCCAAGAGCTTATATCTCCTACTTCTTGTGTGGTTTTTTTTGAAATTTAATTGTTATTTATTATCACAGCAAATTTGATAAAAATGTTGCGTGTGTTCTAGGTGTACAGCATCTGGTTCATTGTATCTATGTGTTGATCTATTCATCTTTGGATCCTTTCCCGTGTAGGTTTTAGAGAGTGTTGAGTCGACCTCTCTTGGTATTCCTTAGGTATTTTGTGATTATGTATTTCATATGTATCAGTATATGTCTGTAAACCCCCATATGCAAATTCATCCATTCCTTACACCTTTCCATTTGGTTCAACATAGTTGGTTTTCTGAATCTATGCACGGCCTTCTCTTGGAAATGATTTCATGGGTATCAATTTTTATGTAACAACTATAAGTGATGTCATAGGATATCTATCTTTCGGTCTCTTTCGTACTTCCTCTTGGGTGATTATCTCTAGATCCTTCTATGGTGGTGCCAGCGGCACTGTTCCACGCTTTTCCGTGGCTAATATTCCATTGTGTACATGGACCCCTTCTTCTTGGTGCATTGTTCTGTTGATGGACATTTGGGTTTCTTCCAAGTCTTGGCTATGGCACATGTTGCTGCAGTGCAGGATGGCCAGCCTGTGTCTTTTTGATTTTGGTCTGCTGAGGAGATAGGCCCATCAGTGGGCCTACCCGATTACATGTTAGCTCAATTTTTACCTTGAAACGCACCTCCACTGTGTTCTCACAACTAGCTGTTACCAGGGTACATCCCAGCAGCCGCCAGAGGGTACAGAGTTCTCTAAAACACCTTCAGCTTTTATTCTTTGTAGACTTTGTGGCTGATGATCATTCTGACGACTGTGGGTGAACGTTTATGTCCACTGGATTTGCATGGCTTTATTAATTCCTGATGTTGAGCAGTTTTCCATGCCCCTTTATTTATGAGAAGAAAAAGAAAGAAAGAGAAGACAAAATGTGCGTAAAATATGCCTCTTGAAATTGTCGTTTTGAAATGCGCACATCTTTTGAGGTTTTTCCTCGATTTACGACCCAAGGATTGGCTTTGAGGGCAGGTGTCATTTACAAGCCTGCAATGTGTGTGAATATTGAGTGACCATTAGCACTGAGTTTAAAGCTGCTGTTGTGGGAAACGGCCACAAGGCGTCAGCATTGTTACATTCCCACATCTGGTTACTAGGGCAGCAGAGCCCTTCTGGAAGTCCTGTTCCCAGGTTGCAAATTAGAATAGAATGTGCCAGGAAAAAAACCCAGAAGTTTATGTCACATTACGTCTTGTTCGCTCTTTTAATTTTTTCAATCGCGGTAATGATTAGAATATTGTTGGTCCTAGGTGTACACAATCTGGTTCATTTGTTCGTTTTATATATATATATATATATTCTTGTACAGATCTTCTTCCCATGTAACGTATTGCAGAGTGTTCTGGTGACCTCCCTTGCTATATGGTCGCTCTGTTTGATATATGTATTTTATATGTATTTGTACACAGATGGTGACACTAATCTTAATTTATCCATTGCCCCCACCTTTCATTTTACATAAGCTTAGTTTGTTTTCTAAGTCTGTGAGTGTCTTTCTTTGTGGAAATACGTTCATTTGTGTCAGCTGTTAGATAACGCCTATAAGTGATGTCATACGATATGTCTTTTGCTTTCCGACTTGCCTCATGTTCTGTGATTATCTCTAGGCTCATCTATGGTGCCTCAAAGAGCAGTGTTTCATAGTTTTCCATGGCTAATATTCCACAGTGTACATGGACCAGCTCTTCTTATCCGTTCATCTGTTGATGGACATTTTGGTTGCTTCGGTGTCTTGGCTACTGTGAAAATTCCTGGAGTGCAGCTCTTTGCAGCCTGTGTCTTCTCGACTCTGGTCTTCTCAGGTGAGAGGCTCAGCTGTGGGTGTTCTGGATGGAATGGTGGCTCCATGTTTAATTTAAAACGCAGCTCCTTTCTGTTCTCATTATTGGCTGTTACAACTGTACATCTCATCAGCAGCTAGAGGGAAGAGAGTTCTCTAAAACCCCTTCAGCATTTATTGTTTGTAGTCTTTTTCTGACGGTAGTTAACTTGTCTGAGTTGAAACCTTTTTGCAAGTTAGGTGAGTCTGATAATTCCTGATGTTGAGCTTTTCTCCATTTTCCTTCCTTGATAAAGAGCGAGTAAAACTTACCTCTTCCTCCTATCTCTTTGACACATTTGCCTGCTTTGAATTATTTTGGCCATTGCCTAGCTCAGGAGATTTTTTGAGGGCAGGTGTCTTAGAGAGGCCTGAGTCCTTGTGAATGTTAAGTGACCCATAGCTATGCGGTTAAAGCCGCTCTTGCGGGAAACGGCCACAAGGCGGCAGCATTTCTCCATTTCCAACTCTGGGTTTTTCTTCCACAGAGGCTTCCTGGAAATTGTGTTAGTAGGCTGCAAATTAGAGTGCAGTGTGCCAGGGCAAACCCCCAAGAGCTTATATCTCCTACTTCTTGTGTGGTTTTTTTTTGAAATTTAATTGTTATTTATTATCACAGCAAATTTGATAAAAATGTTGTGTGTGTTCTAGGTGTACAGCATCTGGTTCATTGTATCTATATGTTGATCTATTCATCTTTGGATCCTTTCCCGTGTAGGTTATTAGAGAGTGTTGAGTCGACCTCTCTTGGTATTCCTTAGGTATTTTGTGATTATGTATTTCATATGTATCAGTATATGTCTGTAAACCCCCATATGCAAATTCATCCATTCCTTACACCTTTCCATTTGGTTCAACATAGTTGGTTTTCTGAATCTATGCACGGCCTTCTCTTGGAAATGATTTCATGGGTATCAATTTTTATGTAACAACTATAAGTGATGTCATAGGATATCTATCTTTCGGTCTCTTTCGTACTTCCTCTTGGGTGATTATCTCTAGATCCTTCTATGGTGGTGCCAGCGGCACTGTTCCACGCTTTTCCGTGGCTAATATTCCATTGTGTACATGGACCCCTTCTTCTTGGTGCATTGTTCTGTTGATGGACATTTGGGTTTCTTCCAAGTCTTGGCTATGGCACATGTTGCTGCAGTGCAGGATGGCCAGCCTGTGTCTTTTTGATTTTGGTCTGCTGAGGAGATAGGCCCATCAGTGGGCCTACCCGATTACATGTTAGCTCAATTTTTACCTTGAAACGCACCTCCACTGTGTTCTCACAACTAGCTGTTACCAGGGTACATCCCAGCAGCCGCCAGAGGGTACAGAGTTCTCTAAAACACCTTCAGCTTTTATTCTTTGTAGACTTTGTGGCTGATGATCATTCTGACGACTGTGGGTGAACGTTTATGTCCACTGGATTTGCATGGCTTTATTAATTCCTGATGTTGAGCAGTTTTCCATGCCCCTTTATTTATGAGAAGAAAAAGAAACAAAGAGAAGACAAAATGTGCGTAAAATATGCCTCTTGAAATTGTCGTTTTGAAATGCGCACATCGTTTGAGGTTTTTCCTCGATTTACGACCCAAGGATTGGCTTTGAGGGCAGGTGTCATTTACAAGCCTGCAATGTGTGTGAATATTGAGTGACCATTAGCACTGAGTTTAAACCTGCTGTTGTGGGAAACGGCCACAAGGCGTCAGCATTGTTACATTCCCACATCTGGTTACTAGGGCAGCAGAGCCCTTCTGGAAGTCCTGTTCCCAGGTTGCAAATTAGAATAGAATGTGCCAGGAAAAAACCCCAGAAGTTTATGTCACATTACGTCTTGTTCGCTCTTTTAATTTTTTCAATCGCGGTAATGATTAGAATATTGTTGGTCCTAGGTGTACACAATCTGGTTCATTTGTTCGTTTTATATATATATATATATATATTCTTGTACAGATCTTCTTCCCATGTAACGTATTGCAGAGTGTTCTGGTGACCTCCCTTGCTATATGGTCGCTCTGTTTGATATATGTATTTTATATGTATTTGTACACAGATGGTGACACTAATCTTAATTTATCCATTGCCCCCACCTTTCATTTTACATAAGCTTAGTTTGTTTTCTAAGTCTGTGAGTGTCTTTCTTTGTGGAAATACGTTCATTTGTGTCAGCTGTTAGATAACGCCTATAAGTGATGTCATACGATATGTCTTTTGCTTTCCGACTTGCCTCATGTTCTGTGATTATCTCTAGGCTCATCTATGGTGCCTCAAAGAGCAGTGTTTCATAGTTTTCCATGGCTAATATTCCACAGTGTACATGGACCAGCTCTTCTTATCCGTTCATCTGTTGATGGACATTTTGGTTGCTTCGGTGTCTTGGCTACTGTGAAAATTCCTGGAGTGCAGCTTTTTGCAGCCTGTGTCTTCTCGACTCTGGTCTTCTCAGGTGAGAGGCTCAGCTGTGGGTTTTCTGGATGGAATGGTGGCTCAATGTTTAATTTAAAACGCAGCTCCTTTCTGTTCTCATTATTGGCTGTTACAACTGTACATCTCATCAGCAGCTAGAGGGAAGAGAGTTCTGTAAAACCCCTTCAGCATTTATTGTTTGTAGTCTTTTTCTGACGGTAGTTAACTTGTCTGAGTTGAAACCTTTCTGCAAGTTAGGTGAGTCTGATAATTCCTGATGTTGAGCTTTTCTCCATTTTCCTTCCTTGATAAAGAGCGAGTAAAACTTACCTCTTCCTCCTATCTCTTTGACACATTCGCCTGCTTTGAATTATTTTGGCCATTGCCTAGCTCAGGAGATTTTTTGAGGGCAGGTGTCTTTTAGAGGCCTGAGTCCTTGTGAATGTTAAGTGACCCATAGCTATGCGGTTAAAGCCGCTCTTGCGGGAAACGGCCACAAGGCGGCAGCATTTCTCCATTTCCAACTCTGGGTTTTTCTGCAACAGAGGCTTTTTGGAAATTGTGGTAGTAGGCTGCAAATTAGAGTTCAGTGTGCCAGGGCAAACCCCCAAGAGCTTATATCTCCTACTTCTTGTGTGGTTTTTTTTGAAATTTAATTGTTATTTATTATCACAGCAAATTTGATAAAAATGTTGTGTGTGTTCTAGGTGTACAGCATCTGGTTCATTGTATCTATATGTTGATCTATTCATCTTTGGATCCTTTCCCGTGTAGGTTATTAGAGAGTGTTGAGTCGACCTCTCTTGGTATTCATTAGGTATTTTGTGATTATGTATTTCATATGTATCAGTATATGTCTGTAAACCCCCATATGCAAATTCATCCATTCCTTACACCTTTCCATTTGGTTCAACATAGTTGGTTTTCTGAATCTATGCACGGCCTTCTCTTGGAAATGATTTCATGGGTATCAATTTTTATGTAACAACTATAAGTGATGTCATAGGATATCTATCTTTCGGTCTCTTTCGTACTTCCTCTTGGGTGATTATCTCTAGATCCTTCTATGGTGGTGCCAGCGGCACTATTCCACGCTTTTCCGTGGCTAATATTCCATTGTGTACATGGACCCCTTCTTCTTGGTGCATTGTTCTGTTGATGGACATTTGGGTTTCTTCCAAGTCTTGGCTATGGCACATGTTGCTGCAGTGCAGGATGGCCAGCCTGTGTCTTTTTGATTTTGGTCTGCTGAGGAGATAGGCCCATCAGTGGGCCTACCCGATTACATGTTAGCTCAATTTTTACCTTGAAATGCACCTCCACTGTGTTCTCACAACTAGCTGTTACCAGGGTACATCCCAGCAGCCGCCAGAGGGTACAGAGTTCTCTAAAACACCTTCAGCTTTTATTCTTTGTAGACTTTGTGGCTGATGATCATTCTGACGACTGTGGGTGAACGTTTATGTCCACTGGATTTGCATGGCTTTATTAATTCCTGATGTTGAGCAGTTTTCCATGCCCCTTTATTTATGAGAAGAAAAAGAAAGAAAGAGAAGACAAAATGTGCGTAAAATATGCCGCTTGAAATTGTCGTTTTGAAATGCGCACATCTTTTGAGGTTTTTCCTCGATTTACGACCCAAGGATTGGCTTTGAGGGCAGGTGTCATTTATAGGCCTGCAATCATGTGGAATATCTAGTGACCATTAGCGCTGGGTTTAAAACTGCTGTTTTGAGAAACGTCCGCAAGGCAGCCGCCGGTCTCCTTTACCAAACCTGCTTACTAGGGCAACAGAGCCTCCATGGAAGTTGTGTTCTAGGTTGTCAATTAAAATGGAATGTGCCAGGAAAAAGCCCCTCAAATTTGTGTCTCACTACTTCTTGTTCGTTTTTTAATTTAATGTTTATTTTTTCTCACAGCAAGTTTGATTTCAATGTTTTGCTTGTGGTAGGTGTGAAAGATGTGGCTCTTTTACACATAAACAGGTATCTAGTCTTCTTTGGATCCTTTTCCCATGTAGCTTATGACACAACGTTGAGTACCCTTCTCTTGGTATTCCGTAGGTCTTTGGTGATTATGTGTTTCACCTGTCTTTGTATATCTCTGTTAAACCCAATTTCCTACAGTATACGATCCTCACACCTTTCCATGGGTGAACCATAAATCTGTTTATTGAATCTGTGATTGCCTTTCTCTGTGGAAATATCTTCAGTGATACCAATTTTTAGGTAACACCTCTAAGTGATATCGTAGCATATGTATCTTTTGCTTTGGGACTTACTGCAAGTTGCGTGATTAACTCTAGGCTCACCTTTGGTGCCGCTAATGTCATTGTTTCATATTTTTCCTCGGCTAATATTCCATCTGTACAGGTCCCTGTTCTTGTTTGTCCACTCATCTGTCGATGGGCTTTCTGGTTGCTTCCATGTCTTGGCTACTGTAATACTGCTGCAATGCAGATTGGCCTGCCGGTGTCTTTCCAATTCTGCCTTCTTAGGTTATAGGCCCAGGGCTGGGCCCGCTGGATCATATCGTATCTCAGTGTTTTACCTTGTAAAGGCACCTCCATTCTGTTCTCATTAGTGGCTCTTACCAGGTTAAGTCCCACTTACCGTAGAGGGTATGCACTTCTCCACAACCCCTTCAGCATTCATTGTTGGTAGTTTTGTCGCTGATGGTTCTTCTGACTGGTGTGAGCTGATACCTCTGTGGTTGGATTTGCATGCGTCTCATAAACCCTTGAAATTGAGCTTTCAGGGATGTCCTTTTTTTCCTCAAACTGTGTGTGTAGCTTACCCCATCACATTCTTTTCTTGAAGTATGTGTCACATTTTGAAATATTTTGGCCAGTACCTCCCTCTAGACATCTTGAGGGCAGGTTTCATTGACAGCCCTCCAGTACTTGTGCACATGAAGTGACCATTAGCACGGGTTTTCAAGCTGCTGTTGCAGGTCACGGCCAGAGGGCTGCAGCATTTCTGCGTTTCCCACTCTGGTAACTAGTGCAACAGACCTTCCTGCCAGTGGTGTTCCTCGGTTATCAATTACAGCGGAATGTGTCTGGAGAAATCCCCCAAAGCTGATGTCTCGTTACTTATATCTGTTTTTAAAATGGAATTTCCACTTTTCACTGGAGTACTATACCACTGTGTACATGGACCACTTCTTCTTTCTGCATTCCTCTGTTGATGGACATTTTCATTGCTTCCAAGTGTTGGCTATGGTAAATATTGCTGGATTGCAGGATTGCCAGCCTGTGTCGTTTTGATTCTCATCCTCTTAGGTGATAGACCCAGCAGCGGGTATGCTTGATTGAACGGTAGCTGAATGTTAACCCTTTCCAGGCAACTCCACTGTGTTTTGGTTAGTGGCTCTTACCACGTCCCACTTAGAACCGAGGGCACGCATTTCTTCACCACCCCTTCAGCATTTATTGTTTGCAGAATTTTGGCTGATGGCCATGCTGAGTGGTGTGACCTGATCGGTTTTTGTAACGTGTATTTGCATGTCTTTAATAATTCCTAATGTTCAGCATTTTTCCACGCCTTTTTTATGCTGTTAAACAACAACAGAAAAAAAACTCTGGGTACAATGAACCTCTTGAAATTGTCTTCTTGGAAGGTTGCCCTCTTTTGAATCTTTTGGTCGATTTTCGACGCCAGGATTTTTTGTGGAGGGCAGGTGTCATTTACAAGCCTGCAATGTGTGTGAATATTGAGTGACCATTAGCACTGAGTTTAAAGCTGCTGTTGTGGGAAACGGCCACAAGGCGTCAGCATTGTTACATTCCCACATCTGGTTACTAGGGCAGCAGAGCCCTTCTGGAAGTCCTGTTCCCAGGTTGCAAATTAGAATAGAATGTGCCAGGAAAAAACCCCAGAAGTTTATGTCACATTACGTCTTGTTCGCTCTTTTAATTTTTCAATCGCGGTAATGATTAGAATATTGTTGGTCCTAGGTTTACACAATCTGGTTCATTTGTTCGTTTTATATATATATATATATATATATTCTTGTACAGATCTTCTTCCCATGTAACGTATTGCAGAGTGTTCTGGTGACCTCCCTTGCTATATGGTCGGTCTGTTTGATATATGTATTTAATATGTATTTGTACACAGATGGTGACACTAATCTTAATTTATCCATTGCCCCCACCTTTCATTTTACATAAGCTTCGTTTGTTTTCTAAGTCTGTGAGTGTCTTTCTTTGTGGAAATACGTTCATTTGTGTCAGCTGTTAGATAACGCCTATAAGTGATGTCATACGATATGTCTTTTGCTTTCCGACTTGCCTCATGTTCTGTGATTATCTCTAGGCTCATCTATGGTGCCTCAAAGAGCAGTGTTTCATAGTTTTCCATGGCTAATATTCCACAGTGTACATGGACCAGCTCTTCTTATCCGTTCATCTGGTGATGGACATTTTGGTTGCTTCGGTATCTTGGCTACTGTGAAAATTCCTGGAGTGCATCTTTTTGCAGCCTGTGTCTTCTCGACTCTGGTCTTCTCAGGTGAGAGGCTCAGCTGTGGGTGTTCTGGATGGAATGGTGGCTCGATGTTTAATTTAAAACGCAGCTCCTTTCTGTTCTCATTATTGGCTGTTACAACTATACATCTCATCAGCAGCTAGAGGGAAGAGAGTTCTCTAAAACCCCTTCAGCATTTATTGTTTGTAGTCTTTTTCTGACGGTAGTTAACCTGTCTGAGTTGAAACCTTTTTCTAAGGTAGGTGAGTCTGACAATTCCTGATGCTGAGCTTTTCTCCATTTTTCTTCCTTGATAAAGAGTGAGTAAAACTTACTTCTTCCTACTGCCTCTTTGACACATTTGCCTGCTTTGAATTATTTTGGCCATTGCCTAGCTCAGGACATTTTTTGAGGGCAGGTGTCTTTGAGAGGCCTGAGTCCTTGTGAATGTTAAGTGACCCATCGCTATGCAGTTAAAGCCGCTCTTGCGGGAAACGGCCACAAGGCGGCAGCATGTCTCCACTTCTAACTCTGGGTTTTTCTGCAACAGAGGCTTCCCGGAAATTGTGTCAGTAGGCTGCAAATTAGAGTGCAGTGTGCCAGGGCAAACGCCCAAGAGCTTATATCTCCTCCTTCTTCTGTGGTATTTTTTGAAATTTAATTGTTATTTATTATCACAGCAAATTTGATAAAAATGTTGTGTGTGTTCTAGGTGTACAGCATCGGGTTCATTGTATCTATGTGTCGATCTATTCATCTTTGGATCCTTTCCCATTTAGGTTATTAGAGAGTGTTGGGTCGACTTCTCTTGGTATTCCTTAGGTATTTTGTGATTATGTATTTCATATGTATCAGTACATGTCTTTAAACCTCCATATGCAAATTCATACATTCCTTTCACCTTTCCATTTGGTTCAACATAGTTGGTTTTCTGAATTTATGCACAGCCTTCTCTTGGAAATGATTTCATGGGTATCAATTTTTAGGTAACAACTATAAGTGATGTCATAGGATATCTATCTTTCGGTTTCTTTCGTACTTCGTCTTGGGTGATTCTCTCTAGATCCTTCTATGATGGTGCGAGCGGCACTGTTCCATGCTTTTCCGTGGGCACTCAATATTCACACACATTGCAGGCTTGTAAATGACACCTGCCCTCCACAAAATATCCTGGCCTCGAACATCAACCAAAAGATTCAAAAGAGGGCAACCTTCCAAGAAGACAATTTCAAGAGGTTTATTGTACCCAGAGTTTTTTTCTGTTGTTTAACTGAATAAAAAAGGCGTGGAAAAATGCTGAACATTAGGAATTATTAAAGACATGCAAATACACGTTACAAAAACCGATCAGGTCACACCACTCAGCATGGCCATCAGCCAAAATTCTGCAAACAATAAATGCTGAAGGGGTGGTGAAGAAATGCGTGCCCTCGGTTCTAAGTGGGTCGTGGTAAGAGCCACTAACCAAAACACAGTGGAGTTGCCTGGAAAGGGTAAACATTCAGCTACCGTTCAATCAAGCATACCCGCTGCTGGGTCTATCACCTAAGAGGATGAGAATCAAAACGACACAGGCTGGCAATCCTGCAATCCAGCAATATTTACCATAGCCAACACTTGGAAGCAATGAAAATGTCCATCAACAGAGGAATGCAGAAAGAAGAAGTGGTCCATGTACACAGTGGTATAGTACTCCAGTGAAAAGTAGAAATTCCATTTTAAAAACAGATATAAGTAACGAGACATCAGCTTTGGGGGATTTCTCCAGACACATTCCGCTGTAATTGATAACCGAGGAACACCACTGGCAGGAAGGTCTGTTGCACTAGTTACCAGAGTGGGAAACGCAGAAATGCTGCAGCCCTCTGGCCGTGACCTGCAACAGCAGCTTGAAAACCCGTGCTAATGGTCACTTCATGTGCACAAGTACTGGAGGGCTGTCAATGAAACCTGCCCTCAAAATGTCTAGAGGGAGGTACTGGCCAAAATATTTCAAAATGTGACACATACTTCAAGAAAAGAATGTGATGAGGTAAGCTACACACACAGTTTGAGGAAAAAAAGGACATCCCTGAAAGCTCAATTTCAAGGGTTTATGAGACGCATGCAAATCCAACCACAGAGGTATCAGCTCACACCAGTCAGAAGAACCATCAGCGACAAAACTACCAACAATGAATGCTGAAGGGGTTGTGGAGAAGTGCATACCCTATACGGTAAGTGGGACTTAACCTGGTAGGAGCCCCTAATGAGAACAGAATGGAGGTGCCTTTACAAGGTAAAACACTGAGATACGATATGATCCAGCAGGCCCAGCCCTGGGCCTATAACCTAAGAAGGCAGAATTGGAAAGACACCGGCAGGCCAATCTGCATTGCAGCAGTATTACAATAGCCAAGACATGGAAGCAACCAGAAAGCCCATCGACAGATGAGTGGACAAACAAGAACAGGGACCTGTACAGATGGAATATTAGCCGAGGAAGAAACTGAGACAATGTCATTAGCGGCACCACTGGTGAGCCTAGAGTTAATCACGCAACTTGCAGTAAGTCCCAAAGCAAAAGATACATATGCTACGATATCACTTAGAGGTGTTACCTAAAAATTGGTATCACTGAAGATATTTCCACAGAGAAAGGAAATCACAGATTCATTAAACAGATTTATGGTTCACCCATGGAAAGGTTTGAGGATCGTAAACTGTAGGAAATTGGGTTTAACAGAGATATACAAACACAGGTGAAAGACATAATCACCAAAGACCTACGGAATACCAAGAGAAGGGTACTCAACGTTGTGTCATAAGATACATGGGAAAAGGATCCAAAGAAGACTAGATACCTGTTTATGTGTAAAAGAGCCACATCTTTCACACCTACCACAAGCAAAACATTGTAATCAAACTTGCTGTGAGAAAAAATAAACATTAAATTAAAAAACGAACAAGAAGCAGTGAGACACAAATTTGAGGGGCTTTTTCCTGGCACATTCCATTCTAATTGACAACCTAGAACACGACTTCCATGGAGGCTCTGTTGCCCTAGTAACCAGGTTTGGTAAAGGAGACCGGCGGCCACCTTGTGGCCGTTTCTCAAAACAGCAGTTTTAAACCCAGCGCTAATGGTCACTAGATATTCCACATGACTGCAGGCCTATAAATGACACCTGCCCTCAAAGCCAATCCTTGGGTCGTAAATCGAGGAAAAACCTCAAAAGATGTGCGCATTTCAAAACGATAATTTCAAGCGGCATATTTTACGCACATTTTGTCTTCTCTTTCTTTCTTTTTCTTCTCATAAATAAAGGGGCAGGGAAAAATGCTCAACATCAGGAATTAATAAAGCCATGCAAATCCAGTGGACATAAACGTTCACCCACAGTCGTCAGAATGATCATCAGCCACAAAGTCTACAAAGAATAAAAGCTGAAGGTGTTTCAGAAAACTCTGTACCCTCTGGCGGCTGCTGGGATGTACCCTGGTAAGAGCTAGTCGTGAGAACACAGTGGAGGTGCGTTTCAAGGTAAAAATTGAGCTAACATGTAATCGGGTAGGCCCACTGATGGGCCTATCTCCTCAGCAGACCAAAATCAAAAAGACACAGGCTGGCCATCCTGCACTGCAGCAACATGTGCCATAGCCAAGACTTGGAAGAAACCCAAATGTCCATCAACAGAACAATGCACCAAGAAGAAGGGGTCCATGTACACAATGGAATATTAGCCACGGAAAAGCGTGGAACAGTGCCGCTGGCACCACCATAGAAGGATCTAGAGATAATCACCCAAGAGGAAGTATGAAAGAGACCGAAAGATAGATATCCGATGACATCACTTATAGTTGTTACATAAAAATTGATACCCATGAAATCATTTCCAGGAGAAGGCCGTTCATAGATTCAGAAAACCAACTATGTTGAACCAAATGGAAAGGTGTAAGGAATGTATGAATTTGCATAAGGGGGTTTACAGACATATACTGATACATATGAAATACATAATCACAAAATACCTAAGGAATACCAAGAGAGGTCGACTCAACACTCTCTAATAACCTACACGGGAAAGGATCCAAAGATGAATAGATCAACACATAGATACAATGAACCAGATGCTGTACACCTAGAACACACACAACATTTTTATCAAATTTGCTGTGATAATAAATAACAATTAAATTTCAAAAAAAACCACACAAGAAGTAGGAGATATAAGCTCTTGGGGGTTTGCCCTGGCACACTGCACTCTAATTTGCAGCCTACTACCACAATTTCCAGGAAGCCTCAGTTGCAGAAAAACCCAGAGTTGGAAATGGAGAAATGCTGCCGCCTTGTGGCCGTTTCCCGCAAGAGCGGCTTTAACCGCATAGCTATGGGTCACTTAACATTCACAAGGACTCAGGCCTCTCAAAGACACCTGCCCTCAAAAAATGTCCTGAGCTAGGCAATAGCCAAAATAATTCAAAGCAGGCAAATGTGTCAAAGAGATAGTAGGAAGAGGTAAGTTTTACTCACTCTTTATCAAGGAAGGAAAATGGAGAAAAGCTCAACATCAGGAATTATCAGACTCACCTAACTTACAAAAAGGTTTCAACTCAGACAAGTTAACTACCGTCAGAAAAAGACTACAAACAATAAATGCTGAAGGGGTTTTAGAGACCTCTCTTCCCTCTAGCTGCTGATGAGATGTACAGTTGTAACAGCCAATAATGAGAACAGAAAGGAGCTGCGTTTTAAATTAAACATGGAGCCACCATTCCATCCAGAACACCCACAGCTGAGCCTCTCACCTGAGAAGACCAGAGTCGAGAAGACACAGGCTGCAAAAAGCTGCACTCCAGGAATTTTCACAGTAGCCAAGACACCGAAGCAACCAAAATGTCCATCAACAGATGAACGGATAAGAAGAGCTGGTCCATGTACACTGTGGAATATTAGCCATGGAAAACTATGAAACACTGCTCTTTGAGGCACCATAGATGAGCCTAGAGATAATCACAGAACATGAGGCAAGTCGGAAAGCAAAAGACATATCGTATGACATCACTTATAGGCGTTATCTAACAGCTGACACAAATGAACGTATTTCCGCAAAGAAAGACACTCACAGACTTAGAAAACAAACTAAGCTTATGTAAAATGAAAGGTGGGGGCAATGGATAAATTAAGATTAGTGTCACCATCTGTGTACAAATACATATTAAATACATATATCAAACAGACCGACCATATAGCAAGGGAGGTCACCAGAACACTCTGCAATACGTTACATGGGAAGAAGATCTGTACAAGAATATATATATATATATATATATATATATATATATACACACATATATATATACATAAAACGAACAAATGAACCAGATTGTGTACACCTAGGACCAACAATATTCTAATCATTACCGCAATTGAAAAAATTAAAAGAGCGAACAAGACGTAATGTGACATAAACTTCTGGGGTTTTTTCCTGGTACATTCTATTCTAATTTGCAACCTGGGAACAGGACTTCCAGAAGGGCTCTGCTGCCCTAGTAACCAGATGTGGGAATGTAACAATGCTGACGCCTTGTGGCCGTTTCCCACAACAGCAGCTTTAAACTCAGTGCTAATGGTCACTCAATATTCACACACATTGCAGGCTTGTAAGTGACACCTGCCCTCCACAAAATATCCTGGCGTCGAAAATCGACCAAAATATTCAAAAGAGGGCAACCTTCCAAGAAGACAATTTCAAGAGGTTTATTGTACCCAGAGTTTTTTTCTGTTGTTAACAGAATAAAATGGCGTGGAAAAATGCTGAACATTAGGAATTATTAAAGACATGCAAATACACGTTACAAAAACCGATCAGGTCACACCACTCAGCATGGCCATCAGCCAAAATTCTGCAAACAATAAATGCTGAAGGGGTGGTGAAGAAATGCGTGCCCTCGGTTCTAAGTGGGTCGTGGTAAGAGCCACTAACCAAAACACAGTGAAGTTGCCTGGAAAGGGTAAACATTCAGCTACCGTTCAATCAAGCATACCCGCTGCTGGGTCTATCACCTAAGAGGATGAGAATCAAAACGACACAGGCTGGCAATCCTGCAATCCAGCAATATTTACCATAGCCAACACTTGGAAGCAATGAAAATGTCCATCAACAGAGGAATGCAGAAAGAAGAAGTGGTCCATGTACACAGTGGTATAGTACTCCAGTGAAAAGTGGAAATTCCATTTTAAAAACAGATATAAGTAACGAGACATCAGCTTTGGGGGATTTCTCCAGACACATTCTGCTGTAATTGATAACCGAGGAACACCACTGGCAGGAAGGTCTGTTGCACTAGTTACCAGAGTGGGAAACGCAGAAATGCTGCAGCCCTCTGGCCGTGACCTGCAACAGCAGCTTGAAAACCCGTGCTAATGGTCACTTCATGTGCACAAGTACTGGAGGGCTGTCAATGAAACCTGCCCTCAAAATGTCTAGAGGGAGGTACTGGCCAAAATATTTCAAAATGTGACACATACTTCAAGAAAAGAATGTGATGAGGTAAGCTACACACACAGTTTGAGGAAAAAAAGGACATCCCTGAAAGCTCAATTTCAAGGGTTTATGAGACGCATGCAAATCCAACCACAGAGGTATCAGCTCACACCAGTCAGAAGAACCATCAGCGACAAAACTACCAACAATGAATGCTGAAGGGGTTGTGGAGAAGTGCATACCCTATACGGTAAGTGGGACTTAACCTGGTAGGAGCCCCTAATGAGAACAGAATGGAGGTGCCTTTACAAGGTAAAACACTGAGATACGATATGATCCAGCAGGCCCAGCCCTGGGCCTATAACCTAAGAAGGCAGAATTGGAAAGACACCGGCAGGCCAATCTGCATTGCAGCAGTATTACAATAGCCAAGACATGGAAGCAACCAGAAAGCCCATCGACAGATGAGTGGACAAACAAGAACAGGGACCTGTACAGATGGAATATTAGCCGAGGAAGAAACTGAAGCAATGTCATTAGCGGCACCACAGGTGAGCCTAGAGTTAATCACGCAACTTGCAGTAAGTCCCAAAGCAAAAGATACATATGCTACGATATCACTTAGAGGTGTTACCTAAAAATTGGTATCACTGAAGATATTTCCACAGAGAAAGGCAATCACAGATTCAATAAACAGATTTATGGTTCACCCATGGAAAGGTGTGAGGATCGTATACTGTAGGAAATTGGGTTTAACAGAGATATACAAACACAGGTGAAAGACATAATCACCAAAGACCTACGGAATACCAAGAGAAGGGTACTCAACGTTGTGTCATAAGATACATGGGAAAAGGATCCAAAGAAGACTAGATACCTGTTTATGTGTAAAAGAGCCACATCTTCCACACCTACCACAAGCAAAACATTGTAATCAAACTTGCTGTGAGAAAAATAAACATTAAATTAAAAAACGAACAAGAAGTAGTGAGACACAAATTTGAGGGGCTTTTTCCTGGCACATTCCATTCTAATTGACAACCTAGAACACGACTTCCATGGAGGCTCTGTTGCCCTAGTAACCAGGTTTGGTAAAGGAGACCGGCGGCCGCCTTGTGGCCGTTTCTCAAAACAGCAGTTTTAAACCCAGCGCTAATGGTCACTAGATATTTCACATGACTGCAGGCCTATAAATGACACCTGCCCTCAAAGCCAATCCTTCGGTCGTAAATCGAGGAAAAACCTCAAAAGATGTGCGCATTTCAAAACGATAATTTCAAGCGGCATATTTTACGCACATTTTGTCTTCTCTTTCTTTCTTTTTCTTCTCATAAATAAAGGGGCAGGGAAAAATGCTCAACATCAGGAATTAATAAAGCCATGCAAATCCAGTGGACATAAACGTTCACCCACAGTCGTCAGAATGATCATCAGCCACAAAGTCTACAAAGAATAAAAGCTGAAGGTGTTTTAGAGAACTCTGTACCCTCTGGCGGCTGCTGGGATGTACCCTGGTAAGAGCTAGTCGTGAGAACACAGTGGAGGTGCGTTTCAAGGTAAAAATTGAGCTAACATGTAATCGGGTAGGCCCACTGATGGGCCTATCTCCTCAGCAGACCAAAATCAAAAAGACACAGGCTGGCCATCCTGCACTGCAGCAACATGTGCCATAGCCAAGACTTGGAAGAAACCCAAATGTCCATCAACAGAACAATGCACCAAGAAGAAGGGGTCCATGTACACAATGGAATATTAGCCACGGAAAAGCGTGGAACAGTGCCGCTGGCACCACCATAGAAGGATCTAGAGATAATCACCCAAGAGGAAGTATGAAAGAGACCGAAAGATAGATATCCTATGACATCACTTATAGTTGTTACATAAAAATTGATACCCAAGAAATCATTTCCAGGAGAAGGCCGTGCATAGATTCAGAAAACCAACTATGTTGAACCAAATGGAAAGGTGTAAGGAATGTATGAATTTGCATAAGGGGGTTTACAGACATATACTGATACATATGAAATACATAATCACAAAATACCTAAGGAATACCAAGAGAGGTCGACTCAACACTCTCTAATAACCTACACGGGAAAGGATCCAAAGATGAATAGATCAACACATAGATACAATGAACCAGATGCTGTACACCTAGAACACACACAACATTTTTATCAAATTTGCTGTGATAATAAATAACAATTAAATTTCAAAAAAAACCACACAAGAAGTAGGAGATATAAGCTCTTGGGGGTTTGCCCTGGCACACTGCACTCTAATTTGCAGCCTACTACCACAATTTCCAGGAAGCCTCAGTTGCAGAAAAACCCAGAGTTGGAAATGGAGAAATGCTGCCGCCTTGTGGCCGTTTCCCGCAAGAGCGGCTTTAACCGCATAGCTATGGGTCACTTAACATTCACAAGGACTCAGGCCTCTCAAAGACACCTGCCCTCAAAAAATGTCCTGAGCTAGGCAATAGCCAAAATAATTCAAAGCAGGCAAATGTGTCAAAGAGATAGTAGGAAGAGGTAAGTTTTACTCACTCTTTATCAAGGAAGGAAAATGGAGAAAAGCTCAACATCAGGAATTATCAGACTCACCTAACTTACAAAAAGGTTTCAACTCAGACAAGTTAACTACCGTCAGAAAAACACTACAAACAATAAATGCTGAAGGGGTTTTAGAGAACTCTCTTCCCTCTAGCTGCTGATGAGATGTACAGTTGTAACAGCCAATAATGAGAACAGAAAGGAGCTGCGTTTTAAATTAAACATGGAGCCACCATTCCATCCAGAACACCCACAGCTGAGCCTCTCACCTGAGAAGACCAGAGTCGAGAAGACACAGGCTGCAAAAAGCTGCACTCCAGGAATTTTCACAGTAGCCAAGACACCGAAGCCACCAAAATGTCCATCAACAGATGAACGGATAAGAAGAGCTGGTCCATGTACACTGTGGAATATTAGCCATGGAAAACTATGAAACAGTGCTCTTTGAGGCACCATAGATGAGCCTAGAGATAATCACAGAACATGAGGCAAGTCGGAAAGCAAAAGACATATCGTATGACATCACTTATAGGCGTTATCTAACAGCTGACACAAATGAACGTATTTCCACAAAGAAAGACACTCACAGACTGAGAAAACAAACTAAGCATATGTAAAATGAAAGGTGGGGGCAATGGATAAATTAAGATTAGTGTCACCATCTGTGTACAAATACATATAAAATACATATATCAAACAGACCGACCATATAGCAAGGGAGGTCACCAGAACACTCTGCAATACGTTACATGGGAAGAAGATCTGTACAAGAATATATATATATATATATATATAAATACATATATAAAACGAACAAATGAACCAGATTGTGTACACCTAGGACCAACAATATTCTAATCATTACCGCGATTGAAAAAATTAAAAGAGCGAAGAAGACGTAATGTGACATAAACTTCTGGGGTTTTTTCCTGGCACATTCTATTCTAATTTGCAACCTGGGAACAGGACTTCCAGAAGGGCTCTGCTGCCCTAGTAACCAGATGTGGGAATGTAACAATGCTGACGCCTTGTGGCCGTTTCCCACAACAGCAGCTTTAAACTCAGTGCTAATGGTCACTCAATATTCACACACATTGCAGGCTTGTAAATGACACCTGCCCTCAAAGCCAATCCTTGGGTCGTAAATCGAGGAGAAACCTCAAAAGATGTGCGCATTTCAAAACGACAATTTCAAGAGGCATATTTTACGCACATTTTGTCTTCTCTTTCTTTCTTTTTCTTCTCATAAATAAAGGGGCATGGAAAACTGCTCAACATCAGGAATTAATAAAGCCATGCAAATCCAGTGGATATAAACGTTCACCCACAGTCGTCAGAATGATCATCAGCCACAAAGTCTACAAAGAATAAAAGCTGAAGGTGTTTTAGAGAACTCTGTACCCTCTGGCGGCTGCTGGGATGTACCCTGGTAACAGCTAGTTGTGAGAACACAGTGGAGGTGCGTTTCAAGGTAAAAATTGAGCTAACATGTAATCGGGTAGGCCCACTGATGGGCCTATCTCCTCAGCAGACCAAAATCAAAAAGACACAGGCTGGCCATCCTGCACTGCAGCAACATGTGCCATAGCCAAGACTTGGAAGAAACCCAAATGTCCATCAACAGAACAATGCACCAAGAAGAAGGGGTCCATGTACACAATGGAATATTAGCCACGGAAAAGCGTGGAACAGTGCCGCTGGCACCACCATAGAAGGATCTAGAGATAATCACCCAAGAGGAAGTACGAAAGAGACCGAAAGATAGATATCCTATGACATCACTTATAGTTGTTACATAAAAATTGATACCCATGAAATCATTTCCAAGAGAAGGCCGTGCATAGATTCAGAAAACCAACTATGTTGAACCAAATGGAAAGGTGTAAGGAATGGATGAATTTGCATATGGGGGTTTACAGACATATACTGATACATATGAAATACATAATCACAAAATACCTAAGGAATACCAAGAGAGGTCGACTCAACACTCTCTAAAACCTACACGGGAAAGGATCCAAAGATGAATAGATCAACACATAGATACAATGAACCAGATGCTGTACACCCAGAACACACGCAACATTTTTATCAAATTTGCTGTGATAATAAATAACAATTAAACTTCAAAAAAAAAAACACACAAGAAGTAGGAGATATAAGCTCTTGGGGGTTTGCCCTGGCACACTGCACTCTAATTTGCAGCCTACTAACACAATTTCCAGGAAGCCTCTGTTGCAGAAAAACCCAGAGTTGGAAATAGAGAAATGCTGCCGCCTTGTGGCCGTTTCCCGCAAGAGCGGCTTTAACCGCATAGCTATGGGTCACTTAACATTCACAAGGACTCAGGCCTCTCTAAGACACCTGCCCTCAAAAAATCTCCTGAGCTAGGCAATGGCCAAAATAATTCCAAGCAGGCAAATGTGTCAAAGAGATAGGAGGAAGAGGTAAGTTTTACTCGCTCTTTATCAAGGAAGGAAAATGGAGAAAAGCTCAACATTAGGAATTATCAGACTCACCTAACTTACAAAAAGGTTTCAACTCAGACAAGTTAACTACCATCAGAAAAAGACTACAGACAATAAATGCTGAAGGGGTTTTAGAGAACTCTCTTCCCTCTAGCTGCTGATGAGATGTACAGTTGTAACAGCCAATAATGAGAACAGAAAGGAGCTGCGTTTTAAATTAAACATGGAGCCACCATTCCATCCAGAACACCCACAGCTGAGCCACTCACCTGAGAAGACCAGAGTCGAGAAGACACAGGCTGCAAAAAGCTGCACTCCAGGAATTTTCACAGTAGCCAAGACACCGAAGCAACCAAAATGTCCATCAACAGATGAACGGATAAGAAGAGCTGGTCCATGTACACTGTGGAATATTAGCCATGGAAAACTATGAAACACTGCTCTTTGAGGCACCATAGATGAGCCTAGAGATAATCACAGAACATGAGGCAAGTCGGAAAGCAAAAGACATATCGTATGACATCACTTATAGGCGTTATCTAACAGCTGACACAAATGAACGTATTTCCACAAAGAAAGACACTCACAGACTGAGAAAACAAACTAAGCATATGTAAAATGAAAGGTGGGGGCAATGGATAAATTAAGATTAGTGTCACCATCTGTGTACAAATACATATAAAATACATATATCAAACAGAGCGACCATATAGCAAGGGAGGTCACCAGAACACTCTGCAATACGTTACATGGGAAGAAGATCTGTACAAGAATATATATATATATATATATATATATATATATATATATATATATATATATACACATACATAAAACGAACAAATGAACCAGATTGTGTACACCTAGGACCAACAATATTCTAATCATTACCGCGATTGAAAAAATTAAAAGAGCGAACAAGACGTAATGTGACATAAACTTCTGGGGTTTTTTCCTGGCACATTCTATTCTAATTTGCAACCTGGGAACAGGACTTCCAGAAGGGCTCTGCTGCCCTAGTAACCAGATGTGGGAATGTAACAGTGCTGACGCCTTGTGGCCGTTTCCCACAACAGCAGCTTTAAACTCAGTGCTAATGGTCACTCAATATTCACACACCTTGCAGGCTTGTAAATGACACCTGCCCTCAAAGCCAATCCTTGGGTCGTAAATCGAGGAAAAACCTCAAAAGATGTGCGCATTTCAAAACGACAATTTCAAGAGGCATATTTTACGCACATTTTGTCTTCTCTTTCTTTCTTTTTCTTCTCATAAATAAAGGGGCATGGAAAACTGCTCAACATCAGGAATTAATAAAGCCATGCAAATCCAGTGGACATAAACGTTCACCCACAGTCGTCAGAATGATCATCAGCCACAAAGTCTACAAAGAATAAAAGCTGAAGGTGTTTTAGAGAACTCTGTACCCTCTGGCGGCTGCTGGGATGTTCCCTGGTAACAGCTAGTTGTGAGAACACAGTGGAGGTGCGTTTCAAGGTAAAAATTGAGCTAACATGTAATCGGGTAGGCCCACTGATGGGCCTATCTCCTCAGCAGACCAAAATCAAAAAGACACAGGCTGGCCATCCTGCACTGCAGCAACATGTGCCATAGCCAAGACTTGGAAGAAACCCAAATGTCCATCAACAGAACAATGCACCAAGAAGAAGGGGTCCATGTACACAATGGAGTATTAGCCATGGAAAAGCGTGGAACAGTGCCGCTGGCACCACCATAGAAGGATCTAGAGATAATCACCCAAGAGGAAGTACGAAAGAGACCGAAAGATAGATATCCTATGACATCACTTATAGTTGTTACATAAAAATTGATACTCATGAAATCATTTCCAAGAGAAGGCCGTGCATAGATTCAGAAAACCAACTATGTTGAACCAAATGGAAAGGTGTAAGGAATGTATGAATTTGCATAAGGGGGTTTACAGACATATACTGATACATATGAAATACATAATCACAAAATACCTAAGGAATACCAAGAGAGGTCGACTCAACACTCTCTAATAACCTTCACGGGAAAGGATCCAAAGATGAATAGATCAACACATAGATACAATGAACCAGATGCTGTACACCTAGAACACACACAACATTTTTATCAAATTTGCTGTGATAATAAATAACAAATAAATTTCAAAAAAAACCACACAAGAAGTAGGAGATATAAGCTCTTGGGGTTTTGCCCTGGCACACTGCACTCTAATTTGCAGCCTACTACCTCAATTTCCAGGAAGCCTCTGTTGCAGAAAAACCCAGAGTTGGAAATGGAGAAATGCTGCCGCCTTGTGGCCGTTTCCCGCAAGAGCGGCTTTAACCGCATAGCTATGGGTCACTTAACATTCACAAGGACTCAGGCCTCTCTAAGACACCTGCCCTCAAAAAATCTCCTGAGCTAGGCAATGGCCAAAATAATTCCAAGCAGGCAAATGTGTCAAAGAGATAGGAGGAAGAGGTAAGTTTTACTCGCTCTTTATCAAGGAAGGAAAATGGAGAAAAGCTCAACATTAGGAATTATCAGACTCACCTAACTTACAAAAAGGTTTCAACTCAGACAAGTTAACTACCATCAGAAAAAGACTACAGACAATAAATGCTGAAGGGGTTTTAGAGAACTCTCTTCCCTCTAGCTGCTGATGAGATGTACAGTTGTAACAGCCAATAATGAGAACAGAAAGGAGCTGCGTTTTAAATTAAACATGGAGCCACCATTCCATCCAGAACACCCACAGCTGAGCCACTCACCTGAGAAGACCAGAGTCGAGAAGACACAGGCTGCAAAAAGCTGCACTCCAGGAATTTTCACAGTAGCCAAGACACCGAAGCAACCAAAATGTCCATCAACAGATGAACGGATAAGAAGAGCTGGTCCATGTACACTGTGGAATATTAGCCATGGAAAACTATGAAACACTGCTCTTTGAGGCACCATAGATGAGCCTAGAGATAATCACAGAACATGAGGCAAGTCGGAAAGCAAAAGACATATCGTATGACATCACTTATAGGCGTTATCTAACAGCTGACACAAATGAACGTATTTCCACAAAGAAAGACACTCACAGACTGAGAAAACAAACTAAGCATATGTAAAATGAAAGGTGGGGGCAATGGATAAATTAAGATTAGTGTCACCATCTGTGTACAAATACATATTAAATACATATATCAAACAAACCGACCATATAGCAAGGGAGGTCACCAGAACACTCTGCAATACGTTACATGGGAAGAAGATCTGTACAAGAATATATATATATATATATATATATATATATATATATATATATATATATAAAAGGAACAAATGAACCAGATTGTGTACACCTAGGACCAACAATATTCTAATCATTACCGCGATTGAAAAAATTAAAAGAGCGAACAAGACGTAATGTGACATAAACTTCTGGGGTTTTTTCCTGGCACATTCTATTCTAATTTGCAACCTGGGAACAGGACTTCCAGAAGGGCTCTGCTGCCCTAGTAACCAGATGTGGGAATGTAACAGTGCTGACGCCTTGTGGCCGTTTCCCACAACAGCAGCTTTAAACTCAGTGCTAATGGTCACTCAATATTCACACACATTGCAGGCTTGTAAATGACACCTGCCCTCAAAGCCAATCCTTGGGTCGTAAATGGAGGAAAAACCTCAAAAGATGTGCGCATTTCAAAACGACAATTTCAAGAGGCATATTTTACGCACATTTTGTCTTCTCTTTCTTTCTTTTTCTTCTCATAAATAAAGGGGCATGGAAAACTGCTCAACATCAGGAATTAATAAAGCCATGCAAATCCAGTGGACATAAACGTTCACCCACAGTCGTCAGAATGATCATCAGCCACAAAGTCTACAAAGAATAAAAGCTGAAGGTGTTTTAGAGAACTCTGTACCCTCTGGCGGCTGCTGGGATGTACCCTGGTAACAGCTAGTTGTGAGAACACAGTGGAGGTGCGTTTCAAGGTAAAAATTGAGCTAACATGTAATCGGGTAGGCCCACTGATGGGCCTATCTCCTCAGCAGACCAAAATCAAAAAGACACAGGCTGGCCATCCTGCACTGCAGCAACATGTGCCATAGCCAAGACTTGGAAGAAACCCAAATGTCCATCAACAGAACAATGCACCAAGAAGAAGGGGTCCATGTACACAATGGAATATTAGCCACGGAAAAGCGTGGAACAGTGCCGCTGGCACCACCATAGAAGGATCTAGAGATAATCACCCAAGAGGAAGTACGAAAGAGACCGAAAGATAGATATCCTATGACATCACTTATAGTTGTTACATAAAAATTGATACCCATGAAATCATTTCCAAGAGAAGGCCGTGCATAGATTCAGAAAACCAACTATGTTGAACCAAATGGAAAGGTGTAAGGAATGGATGAATTTGCATATGGGGGTTTACAGACATATACTGATACATATGAAATACATAATCACAAAATACCTAAGGAATACCAAGAGAGGTCGACTCAACACTCTCTAATAACCTACACGGGAAAGGATCCAAAGATGAATAGATCAACACATAGATACAATGAACCAGATGCTGTACACCTAGAACACACACAATATTTTTATCAAATTTGCTGTGATAATAAATAACAATTAAATTTCAAAAAAAACCACACAAGAAGTAGGAGATATAAGCTCTTGGGGGTTTGCCCTGGCACACTGCACTCTACTTTGCAGCCTACTAACACAATTTCCAGGAAGCCTCTGTTGCAGAAAAACCCAGAGTTGGAAATGGAGAAATGCTGCCGCCTTGTGGCCGTTTCCCGCAAGAGCGGCTTTAACCGCATAGCTATGGGTCACTTAACATTCACAAGGACTCAGGCCTCTCTAAGACACCTGCCCTCAAAAAATCTCCTGAGCTAGGCAATGGCCAAAATAATTACAAGCAGGCAAATGTGTCAAAGAGATAGGAGGAAGAGGTAAGTTTTACTCGCTCTTTATCAAGGAAGGAAAATGGAGAAAAGCTCAACGTTAGGAATTATCAGACTCACCTAACTTGCAAAAAGGTTTCAACTCAGACAAGTTAACTACCGTCAGAAAAAGACTACAGACAATAAATGCTGAAGGGGTTTTAGAGAACTCTCTTCCCTCTAGCTGCTGATGAGATGTACAGTTGTAACAGCCAATAATGAGAACAGAAAGGAGCTGCGTTTTAAATTAAACATGGAGCCACCATTCCATCCAGAACACCCACAGCTGAGCCTCTCACCTGAGAAGACCAGAGTCGAGAAGACACAGGCTGCAAAAAGCTGCACTCCAGGAATTTTCACAGTAGCCAAGACACCGAAGCAACCAAAATGTCCATCAACAGATGAACGGATAAGAAGAGCTGGTCCATGTACACTGTGGAATATTAGCCATGGAAAACTATGAAACAGTGCTCTTTGAGGCACCATAGATGAGCCTAGAGATAATCACAGAACATGAGGCAAGTCGGAAAGCAAAAGACATATCGTATGACATCACTTATAGGCGTTATCTAACAGCTGACACAAATGAACGTATTTCCACAAAGAAAGACACTCACAGACTTAGAAAACAAACTAAGCTTATGTAAAATGAAAGGTGGGGGCAATGGATAAATTAAGATTAGTGTCACCATCTGTGTACAAATACATATAAAATACATATATCAAACAGACCGACCATATACCAAGGGAGGTCACCAGAACACTCTGCAATACGTTACATGGGAAGAAGATCTGTACAAGAATATATATATATATATATATATTTATATATATATATATATGTATATATATATATATATATATATAAAACGAACAAATGAACCAGATTGTGTATACCTAGGACCAACAATATTCTAATCATTACCGCGATTGAAAAAATTAAAAGAGCGAACAAGACGTAATGTGACATAAACTTCTGGGGTTTTTTCCTGGCACATTCTATTCTAATTTGCAACCTGGGAACAGGACTTCCAGAAGGGCTCTGCTGCCCTAGTAACCAGATGTGGGAATGTAACAATGCTGACGCCTTGTGGCCGTTTCCCACAACAGCAGCTTTAAACTCAGTGCTAATGGTCACTCAATATTCACACACCTTGCAGGCTTGTAAATGACACCTGCCCTCAAAGCCAATCCTTGGGTCGTAAATCGAGGAGAAACCTCAAAAGATGTGCGCATTTCAAAACGACAATTTCAAGCGGCATATTTTACGCACATTTTGTCTTCTCTTTCTTTCTTTTTCTTCTCATAAATAAAGGGGCATGGAAAACTGCTCAACATCAGGAATTAATAAAGCCATGCAAATCCAGTGGACATAAACGTTCACCCACAGTCGTCAGAATGATCATCAGCCACAAAGTCTACAAAGAATAAAAGCTGAAGTTGTTTTAGAGAACTCTGTACCCTCTGGCGGCTGCTGGGATGTACCCTGGTAACAGCTAGTTGTGAGAACACAGTGGAGGTGCGTTTCAAGGTAAAAATTGAGCTAACATGTAATCGGGTAGGCCCACTGATGGGCCTATCTCCTCAGCAGACCAAAATCAAAAAGACACAGGCTGGCCATCCTGCACTGCAGCAACATGTGCCATAGCCAAGACTTGGAAGAAACCCAAATGTCCATCAACAGAACAATGCACCAAGAAGAAGGGGTCCATGTACACAATGGAATATTAGCCACGGAAAAGCGTGGAACAGTGCCGCTGGCACCACCATAGAAGGATCTAGAGATAATCACCCAAGAGGAAGTACGAAAGAGACCGAAAGATAGATATCCTATGACATCACTTATAGTTGTTACATAAAAATTGATACCCATGAAATCATTTCCAAGAGAAGGCCGTGCATAGATTCAGAAAACCAACTATGTTGAACCAAATGGAAAGGTGTAAGGAATGGATGAATTTGCATATGGGGGTTTACAGACATATACTGATACATATGAAATACATAATCACAAAATACCTAAGGAATACCAAGAGAGGTCGACTCAACACTCTCTAAAACCTACACGGGAAAGGATCCAAAGATGAATAGATCAACACATAGATACAATGAACCAGATGCTGTACACCTAGAACACACACAACATTTTTATCAAATTTGCTGGGATAATAAATAACAATAAAATTTCAAAAAAACCCACACAAGAAGTAGGAGATATAAGCTCTTGGGGGTTTGCCCTGGCACACTGCACTCTAATTTGCAGCCTACTAACACAATTTCCAGGAAGCCTCTGTTGCAGAAAAACCCAGAGTTGGAAATGGAGAAATGCTGCCGCCTTGTGGCCGTTTCCCGCAAGAGCGGCTTTAACCGCATAGCTATGGGTCACTTAACATTCACAAGGACTCAGGCCTCTCAAAGACACCTGCCCTCAAAAAATGTCCTGAGCTAGGCAAGGGCCAAAATAATTCAAAGCAGGCAAATGTGTCAAAGAGATAGGAGGAAGAGGTAAGTTTTACTCGCTCTTTATCAATGAAGGAAAATGGAGAAAAGCTCAACATCAGGAATTATCAGACTCACCTAACTTACAAAAAGGTTTCAACTCAGACAAGTTAACTACCGTCAGAAAAAGACTACAAACAATAAATGCTGAAGGGGTTTTAGAGAACTCTCTTCCCTCTAGCTGCTGATGAGATGTACAGTTGTAACAGCCAATAATGAGAACAGAAAGGAGCTGCGTTTTAAATTAAACATGGAGCCACCATTCCATCCAGAACACCCACAGCTGAGCCTCTCACCTGAGAAGACCAGAGTCGAGAAGACACAGGCTGCAAAAAGCTGCACTCCAGGAATTTTCACAGTAGCCAAGACACCGAAGCAACCAAAATGTCCATCAACAGATGAATGGATAAGAAGAGCTGGTCCATGTACACTGTGGAATATTAGCCATGGAAAACTATGAAACACTGCTCTTTGAGGCACCATAGATGAGCCTAGAGATAATCACAGAACATGAGGCAAGTCGGAAAGCAAAAGACATATCGTATGACATCACTTATAGGCGTTATCTAACAGCTGACACAAATGAACGTATTTCCACAAAGAAAGACACTCACAGACTTAGAAAACAAACTAAGCTTATGTAAAATGAAAGGTGGGGGCAATGGATAAATTAAGATTAGTGTCACCATCTGTGTACAAATACATATTAAATACATATATCAAACAGACCGACCATATAGCAAGGGAGGTCACCAGAACACTCTGCAATACGTTACATGGGAAGAAGATCTGTACAAGAATATATATATATATAAAACGAACAAATGAACCAGATTGTGTACACCTAGGACCAACAATATTCTAATCATTACCGCGATTGAAAAAATTAAAAGAGCGAACAAGACGTAATGTGACATTAACTTCTGGGGTTTTTTCCTGGCACATTCTATTCTAATTTGCAACCTGGGAACAGGACTTCCAGAAGGGCTCTGCTGCCCTAGTAACCAGATGTGGGAATGTAACAATGCTGACGCCTTGTGGCCGTTTCCTACAACAGCAGCTTTAAACTCAGTGCTAATGGTCACTCAATATTCACACACCTTGCGGGCTTGTAAATGACACCTGCCCTCAAAGCCAATCCTTGGGTCGTAAATCGAGGAAAAACCTCAAAAGATGTGCGCATTTCAAAACGACAATTTCAAGAGGCATATTTTACGCACATTTTGTCTTCTCTTTCTTTCTTTTTCTTCTCATAAATAAAGGGGCATGGAAAACTGCTCAACATCAGGAATTAATAAAGCCATGCAAATCCAGTGGACATAAACGTTCACCCACAGTCGTCAGAATGATCATCAGCCACAAAGTCTACAAAGAATAAAAGCTGAAGGTGTTTTAGAGAACTCTGTACCCTCTGGCGGCTGCTGGGATGTACCCTGGTAACAGCTAGTTGTGAGAACACAGTGGAGGTGCGTTTCAAGGTAAAAATTGAGCTAACATGTAATCGGGTAGGCCCACTGATGGGCCTATCTCCTAAGCAGACCAAAATCAAAAAGACACAGGCTGGCCATCCTGCACTGCAGCAACATGTGCCATAGCCAAGACTTGGAAGAAACCCAAATGTCCATCAACAGAACAATGCACCAAGAAGAAGGGGTCCATGTACACAATGGAATATTAGCCACGGAAAAGCGTGGAACAGTGCCGCTGGCACCACCATAGAAGGATCTAGAGATAATCACCCAAGAGGAAGTACGAAAGAGACCGAAAGATAGATATCCTATGACATCACTTATAGTTGTTACATAAAAATTGATACCCATGAAATCATTTCCAAGAGAAGGCCGTGCATAGATTCAGAAAACCAACTATGTTGAACCAAATGGAAAGGTGTAAGGAATGGATGAATTTGCATATGGGGGTTTACAGACATATACTGATACATATGAAATACATAATCACAAAATACCTAAGGAATACCAAGAGAGGTCGACTCAACACTCTCTAATAACCTACACGGGAAAGGATCCAAAGATGAATAGATCAACACATAGATACAATGAACCAGATGCTGTACACCTAGAACACACACAATATTTTTATCAAATTTGCTGTGATAATAAATAACAATTAAATTTCAAAAAAAACCACACAAGAAGTAGGAGATATAAGCTCTTGGGGGTTTGCCCTGGCACACTGCACTCTAATTTGCAGCCTACTAACACAATTTCCAGGAAGCCTCTGTTGCAGAAAAACCCAGAGTTGGAAATGGAGAAATGCTGCCGCCTTGTGGCCGTTTCCCGCAAGAGCGGCTTTAACCGCATAGCTATGGGTCACTTAACATTCACAAGGACTCAGGCCTCTCAAAGACACCTGCCCTCAAAAAATCTCCTGAGCTAGGCAATGGCCAAAATAATTCAAAGCAGGCAAATGTGTCAAAGAGCTAGGAGGAAGAGGTAAGTTTTACTCGCTCTTTATCAAGGAAGGAAAATGGAGAAAAGCTCAACATCAGGAATTATCAGACTCACCTAACTTGCAAAAAGGTTTCAACTCAGACAAGTTAACTACCGTCAGAAAAAGACTACAAACAATAAATGCTGAAGGGGTTTTAGAGAACTCTCTTCCCTCTAGCTGCTGATGAGATGTACAGTTGTAACAGCCAATAATGAGAACAGAAAGGAGCTGCGTTTTAAATTAAACATGGAGCCACCATTCCATCCAGAACACCCACAGCTGAGCCTCTCACCTGAGAAGACCAGAGTCGAGAAGACACAGGCTGCAAAAAGCTGCACTCCAGGAATTTTCACAGTAGCCAAGACACCGAAGCCACCAAAATGTCCATCAACAGATGAACGGATAAGAAGAGCTGGTCCATGTACACTGTGGAATATTAGCCATGGAAAACTATGAAACACTGCTCTTTGAGGCACCATAGATGAGCCTAGAGATAATCACAGAACATGAGGCAAGTCGGAAAGCAAAAGACATATCGTATGACATCACTTATAGGCGTTATCTAACAGCTGACACAAATGAACGTATTTCCACAAAGAAAGACACTCACAGACTTAGAAAACAAACTAAGCTTATGTAAAATGAAAGGTGGGGGCAATGGATAAATTAAGATTAGTGTCACCATCTGTGTACAAATACATATTAAATACATATATCAAACAGACCGACCATATAGCAAGGGAGGTCACCAGAACACTCTGCAATACGTTACATGGGAAGAAGATCTGTACAAGAATATATATATATATATATATATATATATATATATATATATATACACATACATGAAACGAACAAATGAACCAGATTGTGTATACCTAGGACCAACAATATTCTAATCATTACCGCGATTGAAAAAATTAAAAGAGCGAACAAGACGTAATGTGACATAAACTTCTGGGGTTTTTTCCTGGCACATTCTATTCTAATTTGCAACCTGGGAACAGGACTTCCAGAAGGGCTCTGCTGCCCTAGTAACCAGATGTGGGAATGTAACAATGCTGACGCCTTGTGGCCGTTTCCCACAACAGCAGCTTTAAACTCAGTGCTAATGGTCACTCAATATTCACACACATTGCAGGCTTGTAAATGACACCTGCCCTCAAAGCCAATCCTTGGGTCGTAAATCGAGGAGAAACCTCAAAAGATGTGCGCATTTCAAAACGACAATTTCAAGAGGCATATTTTACGCACATTTTGTCTTCTCTTTGTTTCTTTTTCTTCTCATAAATAAAGGGGCATGGAAAACTGCTCAACATCAGGAATTAATAAAGCCATGCAAATCCAGTGGACATAAACGTTCACCCACAGTCGTCAGAATGATCATCAGCCACAAAGTCTACAAAGAATAAAAGCTGAAGGTGTTTTAGAGAACTCTGTACCCTCTGGCGGCTGCTGGGATGTACCCTGGTAACAGCTAGTTGTGAGAACACAGTGGAGGTGCGTTTCAAGGTAAAACTTGAGCTAACATGTAATCGGGTAGGCCCACTGATGGGCCTATCTCCTCAGCAGACCAAAATCAAAAAGACACAGGCTGGCCATCCTGCACTGCAGCAACATGTGCCATAGCCAAGACTTGGAAGAAACCCAAATGTCCATCAACAGAACAATGCACCAAGAAGAAGGGGTCCATGTACACAATGGAATATTAGCCACGGAAAAGCGTGGAACAGTGCCGCTGGCACCACCATAGAAGGATCTAGAGATAATCACCCAAGAGGAAGTACGAAAGAGACCGAAAGATAGATATCCTATGACATCACTTATAGTTGTTACATAAAAATTGATACCCATGAAATCATTTCCAAGAGAAGGCCGTGCATAGATTCAGAAAACCAACTATGTTGAACCAAATGGAAAGGTGTAAGGAATGGATGAATTTGCATATGGGGGTTTACAGACATATACTGATACATATGAAATACATAATCACAAAATACCTAAGGAATACCAAGAGAGGTCGACTCAACACTCTCTAAAACCTACACGGGAAAGGATCCAAAGATGAATAGATCAACACATAGATACAATGAACCAGATGCTGTACACCTAGAACACACACAACATTTTTATCAAATTTGCTGGGATAATAAATAACAATAAAATTTCAAAAAAACCCACACAAGAAGTAGGAGATATAAGCTCTTGGGGGTTTGCCCTGGCACACTGCACTCTAATTTGCAGCCTACTAACACAATTTCCAGGAAGCCTCTGTTGCAGAAAAACCCAGAGTTGGAAATGGAGAAATGCTGCCGCCTTGTGGCCGTTTCCCGCAAGAGCGGCTTTAACCGCATAGCTATGGGTCACTTAACATTCACAAGGACTCAGGCCTCTCAAAGACACCTGCCCTCAAAAAATCTCCTGAGCTAGGCAATGGCCAAAATAATTCAAAGCAGGCAAATGTGTCAAAGAGATAGGAGGAAGAGGTAAGTTTTACTCGCTCTTTATCAAGGAAGGAAAATGGAGAAAAGCTCAACATCAGGAATTATCAGACTCACCTAACTTGCAAAAAGGTTTCAACTCAGACAAGTTAACTACCGTCAGAAAAAGACTACAAACAATAAATGCTGAAGGGGTTTTAGAGAACTCTCTTCCCTCTAGCTGCTGATGAGATGTACAGTTGTAACAGCCAATAATGAGAACAGAAAGGAGCTGCGTTTTAAATTAAACATTGAGCCACCATTCCATCCAGAACACCCACAGCTGAGCCTCTCACCTGAGAAGCCCAGAGTCGAGAAGACACAGGCTGCAAAAAGCTGCACTCCAGGAATTTTCACAGTAGCCAAGACACCGAAGCAACCAAAATGTCCATCAACAGATGAACGGATAAGAAGAGCTGGTCCATGTACACTGTGGAATATTAGCCATGGAAAACTATGAAACACTGCTCTTTGAGGCACCATAGATGAGCCTAGAGATAATCACAGAACATGAGGCAAGTCGGAAAGCAAAAGACATATCGTATGACATCACTTATAGGCGTTATCTAACAGCTGACACAAATGAACGTATTTCCACAAAAAAAGACACTCACAGACTTAGAAAACAAACTAAGCATATGTAAAATGAAAGGTGGGGGCAATGGATAAATTAAGATTAGTGTCACCATCTGTGTACAAATACATATTAAATACATATATCAAACAGAGCGACCATATAGCAAGGGAGGTCACCAGAACACTCTGCAATACGTTACATGGGAAGAAGATCTGTACAAGAATATATATATATATAAAACGAACAAATGAACCAGATTGTGTACACCTAGGACCAACAATATTCTAATCATTACCGCGATTGAAAAAATTAAAAGAGCGAACAAGACGTAATGTGACATTAACTTCTGGGGTTTTTTCCTGGCACATTCTATTCTAATTTGCAACCTGGGAACAGGACTTCCAGAAGGGCTCTGCTGCCCTAGTAACCAGATGTGGGAATGTAACAATGCTGACGCCTTGTGGCCGTTTCCCACAACAGCAGCTTTAAACTCAGTGCTAATGGTCACTCAATATTCACACACATTGCAGGCTTGTAAATGACACGTGCCCTCAAAGCCAATCCTTGGGTCGTAAATCGAGGAAAAACCTCAAAAGATGTGCGCATTTCAAAACGACAATTTCAAGAGGCATATTTTACGCACACTTTGTCTTCTCTTTCTTTTTCTTCTCATAAATAAAGGGGCATGGAAAACTGCTCAACATCAGGAATTAATAAAGCCATGCAAATCCAGTGGACATAAACGTTCACCCACAGTCGTCAGAATGATCATCAGCCACAAAGTCTACAAAGAATAAAAGCTGAAGGTGTTTTAGAGAACTCTGTACCCTCTGGCGGCTGCTGGGATGTACCCTGGTAACAGCTAGTTGTGAGAACACAGTGGAGGTGCGTTTCAAGGTAAAAATTGAGCTAACATGTAATCGGGTAGGCCCACTGATGGGCCTATCTCCTCAGCAGACCAAAATCAAAAAGACACAGGCTGGCCATCCTGCACTGCAGCAACATGTGCCATAGCCAAGACTTGGAAGAAACCCAAATGTCCATCAACAGAACAATGCACCAAGAAGAAGGGGTCCATGTACACAATGGAATATTAGCCACGGAAAAGCGTGGAACAGTGCCGCTGGCACCACCATAGAAGGATCTAGAGATAATCACCCAAGAGGAAGTACGAAAGAGACCGAAAGATAGATATCCTATGACATCACTTATAGTTGTTACATAAAAATTGATACCCATGAAATCATTTCCAAGAGAAGGCCGTGCATAGATTCAGAAAACCAACTATGTTGAACCAAATGGAAAGGTGTAAGGAATGGATGAATTTGCATATGGGGGTTTACAGACATATACTGATACATATGAAATACATAATCACAAAATACCTAAGGAATACCAAGAGAGGTCGACTCAACACTCTCTAATAACCTACACGGGAAAGGATCCAAAGATGAATAGATCAACACATAGATACAATGAACCAGATGCTGTACACCTAGAACACACACAATATTTTTATCAAATTTGCTGTGATAATAAATAACAATTAAATTTCAAAAAAAACCACACAAGAAGTAGGAGATATAAGCTCTTGGGGGTTTGCCCTGGCACACTGCACTCTAATTTGCAGCCTACTACCACAATTTCCAGGAAGCCTCTATTGCAGAAAAACCCAGAGTTGGAAATGGAGAAATGCTGCCGCCTTGTGGCCGTTTCCCGCAAGAGCGGCTTTAACCGCATAGCTATGGGTCACTTAACATTCACAAGGACTCAGGCCTCTCAAAGACACCTGCCCTCAAAAAATCTCCTGAGCTAGGCAATGGCCAAAATAATTCAAAGCAGGCAAATGTGTCAAAGAGATAGGAGGAAGAGGTAAGTTTTACTCGCTCTTTATCAAGGAAGGAAAATGGAGAAAAGCTCAACATCAGGAATTATCAGACTCACCTAACTTGCAAAAAGGTTTCAACTCAGACAAGTTAACTACCGTCAGAAAAAGACTACAAACAATAAATGCTGAAGGGGTTTTAGAGAACTCTCTTCCCTCTAGCTGCTGATGAGATGTACAGTTGTAACAGCCAATAATGAGAACAGAAAGGAGCTGCGTTTTAAATTAAACATTGAGCCACCATTCCATCCAGAACACCCACAGCTGAGCCTCTCACCTGAGAAGCCCAGAGTCGAGAAGACACAGGCTGCAAAAAGCTGCACTCCAGGAATTTTCACAGTAGCCAAGACACCGAAGCAACCAAAATGTCCATCAACAGATGAACGGATAAGAAGAGCTGGTCCATGTACACTGTGGAATATTAGCCATGGAAAACTATGAAACACTGCTCTTTGAGGCACCATAGATGAGCCTAGAGATAATCACAGAACATGAGGCAAGTCGGAAAGCAAAAGACATATCGTATGACATCACTTATAGGCGTTATCTAACAGCTGACACAAATGAACGTATTTCCACAAAGAAAGACACTCACAGACTTAGAAAACAAACTAAGCTTATGTAAAATGAAAGGTGGGGGCAATGGATAAATTAAGATTAGTGTCACCATCTGTGTACAAATACATATAAAATACATATATCAAACAGACCGACCATATAGCAAGGGAGGTCACCAGAACACTCTGCAATACGTTACATGGGAAGAAGATCTGTACAAGAATATATATATATATATATATATATATATATATATATATATATATATATATATATATAAAACGAACAAATGAACCAGATTGTGTACACCTAGGACGAACAATATTCTAATCATTACTGCGATTGAAAAAATTAAAAGAGCGAAGAAGACGTAATGTGACATAAACTTCTGGGGTTTTTTCCTGGCACATTCTATTCTAATTTGCAACCTGGGAACAGGACTTCCAGAAGGGCTCTGCTGCCCTAGTAACCAGATGTGGGAATGTAACAATGCTGACGCCTTGTGGCCGTTTCCCACAACAGCAGCTTTAAACTCAGTGCTAATGGTCACTCAATATTCACACACATTGCAGGCTTGTAAATGACACCTGCCCTCAAAGCCAATCCTTGGGACGTAAATCGAGGAGAAACCTCAAAAGATGTGCGCATTTCAAAACGACAATTTCAAGAGGCATATTTTACGCACATTTTGTCTTCTCTTTCTTTCTTTTTCTTCTCATAAATAAAGGGGCATGGAAAACTGCTCAACATCAGGAATTAATAAAGCCATGCAAATCCAGTGGACATAAACGTTCACCCACAGTCGTCAGAATGATCATCAGCCACAAAGTCTACAAAGAATAAAAGCTGAAGGTGTTTTAGAGAACTCTGTACCCTCTGGCGGCTGCTGGGATGTACCCTGGTAACAGCTAGTTGTGAGAACACAGTGGAGGTGCGTTTCAAGGTAAAAATTGAGCTAACATGTAATCGGGTAGGCCCACTGATGGGCCTATCTCCTAAGCAGACCAAAATCAAAAAGACACAGGCTGGCCATCCTGCACTGCAGCAACATGTGCCATAGCCAAGACTTGGAAGAAACCCAAATGTCCATCAACAGAACAATGCACCAAGAAGAAGGGGTCCATGTACACAATGGAATATTAGCCACGGAAAAGCGTGGAACAGTGCCGCTGGCACCACCATAGAAGGATCTAGAGATAATCACCCAAGAGGAAGTACGAAAGAGACCGAAAGATAGATATCCTATGACATCACTTATAGTTGTTACATAAAAATTGATACCCATGAAATCATTTCCAAGAGAAGGCCGTGCATAGATTCAGAAAACCAACTATGTTGAACCAAATGGAAAGGTGTAAGGAATGGATGAATTTGCATATGGGGGTTTACAGACATATACTGATACATATGAAATACATAATCACAAAATACCTAAGGAATACCAAGAGAGGTCGACTCAACACTCTCTAAAACCTACACGGGAAAGGATCCAAAGATGAATAGATCAACACATAGATACAATGAACCAGATGCTGTACACCCAGAACACACGCAACATTTTTATCAAATTTGCTGTGATAATAAATAACAATTAAATTTCAAAAAAAAACACACAAGAAGTAGGAGATATAAGCTCTTGGGGGTTTGCCCTGGCACACTGCACTCTAATTTGCAGCCTACTAACACAATTTCCAGGAAGCCTCTGTTGCAGAAAAACCCAGAGTTGGAAATAGAGAAATGCTGCCGCCTTGTGGCCGTTTCCCGCAAGAGCGGCTTTAACCGCATAGCTATGGGTCACTTAACATTCACAAGGACTCAGGCCTCTCGAAGACACCTGCCCTCAAAAAATCTCCTGAGCTAGGCAATGGCCAAAATAATTCAAAGCAGGCAAATGTGTCAAAGAGATAGGAGGAAGAGGTAAGTTTTACTCGCTCTTTATCAAGGAAGGAAAATGGAGAAAAGCTCAACATCAGGAATTATCAGACTCACCTAACTTGCAGAAAGGTTTCAACTCAGACAAGTTAACTACCGTCAGAAAAAGACTACAAACAATAAATGCTGAAGGGGTTTTAGAGAACTCTCTTCCCTCTAGCTGCTGATGAGATGTACAGTTGTAACAGCCAATAATGAGAACAGAAAGGAGCTGCGTTTTAAATTAAACATGGAGCCACCATTCCATCCAGAACACCCACAGCTGAGCCTCTCACCTGAGAAGACCAGAGTCGAGAAGACACAGGCTGCAAAAAGCTGCACTCCAGGAATTTTCACAGTAGCCAAGACACCGAAGCAACCAAAATGTCCATCAACAGATGAATGGATAAGAAGAGCTGGTCCATGTACACTGTGGAATATTAGCCATGGAAAACTATGCAACAGTGTTCTTTGAGGCATCATAGATGAGCCTAGAGATAATCACAGAACATGAGGCAAGTCGGAAAGCAAAAGACATATCGTATGGCATCACTTATAGGCGTTATCTAACAGCTGACACAAATGAACGTATTTCCACAAAGAAAGACACTCACAGACTTAGAAAACAAACTAAGCTTATGTAAAATGAAAGGTGGGGGCAATGGATAAATTAAGATTAGTGTCACCATCTGTGTACAAATACATATTAAATACATATATCAAACAGACCGACCATATAGCAAGGGAGGTCACCAGAACACTCTGCAATACGTTACATGGGAAGAAGATCTGTACAAGAATATATATATATATATATATAAAACGAACAAATGAACCAGATTGTGTACACCTAGGACCAACAATATTCTAATCATTACCGCGATTGAAAAAATTAAAAGAGCGAACAAGACGTAATGTGACATTAACTTCTGGGGTTTTTTCCTGGCACATTCTATTCTAATTTGCAACCTGGGAACAGGACTTCCAGAAGGGCTCTGCTGCCCTAGTAACCAGATGTGGGAATGTAACAATGCTGACGCCTTGTGGCCGTTTCCCACAACAGCAGCTTTAAACTCAGTGCTAATGGTCACTCAATATTCACACACATTGCAGGCTTGTAAATGACACGTGCCCTCAAAGCCAATCCTTGGGTCGTAAATCGAGGAAAAACCTCAAAATATGTGCGCATTTCAAAACGACAATTTCAAGAGGCATATTTTACGCACACTTTGTCTTCTCTTTCTTTTTCTTCTCATAAATAAAGGGGCATGGAAAACTGCTCAACATCAGGAATTAATAAAGCCATGCAAATCCAGTGGACATAAACGTTCACCCACAGTCGTCAGAATGATCATCAGCCACAAAGTCTACAAAGAATAAAAGCTGAAGGTGTTTTAGAGAACTCTGTACCCTCTGGCGGCTGCTGGGATGTACCCTGGTAACAGCTAGTTGTGAGAACACAGTGGAGGTGCGTTTCAAGGTAAAAATTGAGCTAACATGTAATCGGGTAGGCCCACTGATGGGCCTATCTCCTCAGCAGACCAAAATCAAAAAGACACAGGCTGGCCATCCTGCACTGCAGCAACATGTGCCATAGCCAAGACTTGGAAGAAACCCAAATGTCCATCAACAGAACAATGCACCAAGAAGAAGGGGTCCATGTACACAATGGAATATTAGCCACGGAAAAGCGTGGAACAGTGCCGCTGGCACCACCATAGAAGGATCTAGAGATAATCACCCAAGAGGAAGTACGAAAGAGACCGAAAGATAGATATCCTATGACATCACTTATAGTTGTTACATAAAAATTGATACCCATGAAATCATTTCCAAGAGAAGGCCGTGCATAGATTCAGAAAACCAACTATGTTGAACCAAATGGAAAGGTGTAAGGAATGGATGAATTTGCATATGGGGGTTTACAGACATATACTGATACATATGAAATACATAATCACAAAATACCTAAGGAATACCAAGAGAGGTCGACTCAACACTCTCTAATAACCTACACGGGAAAGGATCCAAAGATGAATAGATCAACACATAGATACAATGAACCAGATGCTGTACACCTAGAACACACACAATATTTTTATCAAATTTGCTGTGATAATAAATAACAATTAAATTTCAAAAAAAACCACACAAGAAGTAGGAGATATAAGCTCTTGGGGGTTTGCCCTGGCACACTGCACTCTAATTTGCAGCCTACTACCACAATTTCCAGGAAGCCTCTGTTGCAGAAAAACCCAGAGTTGGAAATGGAGAAATGCTGCCGCCTTGTGGCCGTTTCCCGCAAGAGCGGCTTTAACCGCATAGCTATGGGTCACTTAACATTCACAAGGACTCAGGCCTCTCAAAGACACCTGCCCTCAAAAAATCTCCTGAGCTAGGCAATGGCCAAAATAATTCAAAGCAGGCAAATGTGTCAAAGAGATAGGAGGAAGAGGTAAGTTTTACTCGCTCTTTATCAAGGAAGGAAAATGGAGAAAAGCTCAACATCAGGAATTATCAGACTCACCTAACTTGCAGAAAGGTTTCAACTCAGACAAGTTAACTACCGTCAGAAAAAGACTACAAACAATAAATGCTGAAGGGGTTTTAGAGAACTCTCTTCCCTCTAGCTGCTGATGAGATGTACAGTTGTAACAGCCAATAATGAGAACAGAAAGGAGCTGCGCTTTAAATAAAAAATGGAGCCACCATTCCATCCAGAACACCCACAGCTGAGCCTCTCACCTGAGAAGACCAGAGTCGAGAAGACACAGGCTGCAAAAAGCTGCACTCCAGGAATTTTCACAGTAGCCAAGACACCGAAGCAACCAAAATGTCCATCAACAGATGAACGGATAAGAAGAGCTGGTCCATGTACACTGTGGAATATTAGCCATGGAAAACTATGAAACAGTGCTCTTTGAGGCACCATAGATGAGCCTAGAGATAATCACAGAACATGAGGCAAGTCGGAAAGCAAAAGACATATCGTATGACATCACTTATAGGCGTTATCTAACAGCTGACACAAATGAACGTATTTCCACAAAGAAAGACACTCACAGACTTAGAAAACAAACTAAGCTTATGTAAAATGAAAGGTGGGGGCAATGGATAAATTAAGATTAGTGTCACCATCTGTGTACAAATACATATAAAATACATATATCAAACAGACCGACCATATAGCAAGGGAGGTCACCAGAACACTCTGCAATACGTTACATGGGAAGAAGATCTGTACAAGAATATATATATATATATATATAAAACGAACAAATGAACCAGATTGTGTACACCTAGGACCAACAATATTCTAATCATTACTGCGATTGAAAAAATTAAAAGAGCGAAGAAGACGTAATGTGACATAAACTTCTGGGGTTTTTTCCTGGCACATTCTATTCTAATTTGCAACCTGGGAACAGGACTTCCAGAAGGGCTCTGCTGCCCTAGTAACCAGATGTGGGAATGTAACAATGCTGACGCCTTGTGGCCGTTTCCCACAACAGCAGCTTTAAACTCAGTGCTAATGGTCACTCAATATTCACACACATTGCAGGCTTGTAAATGACACCTGCCCTCAAAGCCAATCCTTGGGTCGTAAATCGAGGAGAAACCTCAAAAGATGTGCGCATTTCAAAACGACAATTTCAAGAGGCATATTTTACGCACATTTTGTCTTCTCTTTCTTTCTTTTTCTTCTCATAAATAAAGGGGCATGGAAAACTGCTCAACATCAGGAATTAATAAAGCCATGCAAATCCAGTGGACATAAACGTTCACCCACAGTCGTCAGAATGATCATCAGCCACAAAGTCTACAAAGAATAAAAGCTGAAGGTGTTTTAGAGAACTCTGTACCCTCTGGCGGCTGCTGGGATGTACCCTGGTAACAGCTAGTTGTGAGAACACAGTGGAGGTGCGTTTCAAGGTAAAAATTGAGCTAACATGTAATCGGGTAGGCCCACTGATGGGCCTATCTCCTCAGCAGACCAAAATCAAAAAGACACAGGCTGGCCATCCTGCACTGCAGCAACATGTGCCATAGCCAAGACTTGGAAGAAACCCAAATGTCCATCAACAGAACAATGCACCAAGAAGAAGGGGTCCATGTACACAATGGAATATTAGCCACGGAAAAGCGTGGAACAGTGCCGCTGGCACCACCATAGAAGGATCTAGAGATAATCACCCAAGAGGAAGTACGAAAGAGACCGAAAGATAGATATCCTATGACATCACTTATAGTTGTTACATAAAAATTGATACCCATGAAATCATTTCCAAGAGAAGGCCGTGCATAGATTCAGAAAACCAACTATGTTGAACCAAATAGAAAGGTGTAAGGAATGGATGAATTTGCATATGGGGGTTTACAGACATATACTGATACATATGAAATACATAATCACAAAATACCTAAGGAATACCAAGAGAGGTCGACTCAACACTCTCTAAAACCTACACGGGAAAGGATCCAAAGATGAATAGATCAACACATAGATACAATGAACCAGATGCTGTACACCCAGAACACACGCAACATTTTTATCAAATTTGCTGTGATAATAAATAACAATTAAATTTCAAAAAAAAACACACAAGAAGTAGGAGATATAAGCTCTTGGGGGTTTGCCCTGGCACACTGCACTCTAATTTGCAGCCTACTAACACAATTTCCAGGAAGCCTCTGTTGCAGAAAAACCCAGAGTTGGAAATAGAGAAATGCTGCCGCCTTGTGGCCGTTTCCCGCAAGAGCGGCTTTAACCGCATAGCTATGGGTCACTTAACATTCACAAGGACTCAGGCCTCTCAAAGACACCTGCCCTCAAAAAATCTCCTGAGCTAGGCAATGGCCAAAATAATTCAAAGCAGGCAAATGTGTCAAAGAGATAGGAGGAAGAGGTAAGTTTTACTCGCTCTTTATCAAGGAAGGAAAATGGAGAAAAGCTCAACATCAGGAATTATCAGACTCACCTAACTTGCAGAAAGGTTTCAACTCAGACAAGTTAACTACCGTCAGAAAAAGACTACAAACAATAAATGCTGAAGGGGTTTTAGAGAACTCTCTTCCCTCTAGCTGCTGATGAGATGTACAGTTGTAACAGCCAATAATGAGAACAGAAAGGAGCTGCGTTTTAAATTAAACATGGAGCCACCATTCCATCCAGAACACCCACAGCTGAGCCTCTCACCTGAGAAGACCAGAGTCGAGAAGACACAGGCTGCAAAAAGCTGCACTCCAGGAATTTTCACAGTAGCCAAGACACCGAAGCAACCAAAATGTCCATCAACAGATGAATGGATAAGAAGAGCTGGTCCATGTACACTGTGGAATATTAGCCATGGAAAACTATGAAACAGTGTTCTTTGAGGCACCATAGATGAGCCTAGAGATAATCACAGAACATGAGGCAAGTCGGAAAGCAAAAGACATATCGTATGACATCACTTATAGGCGTTATCTAACAGCTGACACAAATGAACGTATTTCCACAAAGAAAGACACTCACAGACTTAGAAAACAAACTAAGCTTATGTAAAATGAAAGGTGGGGGCAATGGATAAATTAAGATTAGTGTCACCATCTGTGTACAAATACATATTAAATACATATATCAAACAGACCGACCATATAGCAAGGGAGGTCACCAGAACACTCTGCAATACGTTACATGGGAAGAAGATCTGTACAAGAATATATATATATATATATATAAAACGAACAAATGAACCAGATTGTGTACACCTAGGACCAACAATATTCTAATCATTACCGCGATTGAAAAAATTAAAAGAGCGAACAAGACGTAATGTGACATAAACTTCTGGGGTTTTTTCCTGGCACATTCTATTCTAATTTGCAACCTGGGAACAGGACTTCCAGAAGGGCTCTGCTGCCCTAGTAACCAGATGTGGGAATGTAACAGTGCTGACGCCTTCTGGCCGTTTCCCACAACAGCAGCTTTAAACTCAGTGCTAATGGTCACTCAATATTCACACACATTGCAGGCTTGTAAATGACACCTGCCCTCAAAGCCAATCCTTGGGTCGTAAATGGAGGAAAAACCTCAAAAGATGTGCGCATTTCAAAACGACAATTTCAAGAGGCATATTTTACGCACACTTTGTCTTCTCTTTCTTTTTCTTCTCATAAATAAAGGGGCATGGAAAACTGCTCAACATCAGGAATTAATAAAGCCATGCAAATCCAGTGGACATAAACGTTCACCCACAGTCGTCAGAATGATCATCAGCCACAAAGTCTACAAAGAATAAAAGCTGAAGGTGTTTTAGAGAACTCTGTACCCTCTGGCGGCTGCTGGGATGTACCCTGGTAACAGCTAGTTGTGAGAACACAGTGGAGGTGCGTTTCAAGGTAAAAATTGAGCTAACATGTAATCGGGTAGGCCCACTGATGGGCCTATCTCCTCAGCAGACCAAAATCAAAAAGACACAGGCTGGCCATCCTGCACTGCAGCAACATGTGCCATAGCCAAGACTTGGAAGAAACCCAAATGTCCATCAACAGAACAATGCACCAAGAAGAAGGGGTCCATGTACACAATGGAATATTAGCCACGGAAAAGCGTGGAACAGTGCCGCTGGCACCACCATAGAAGGATCTAGAGATAATCACCCAAGAGGAAGTACGAAAGAGACCGAAAGATAGATATCCTATGACATCACTTATAGTTGTTACATAAAAATTGATACCCATGAAATCATTTCCAAGAGAAGGCCGTGCATAGATTCAGAAAACCAACTATGTTGAACCAAATAGAAAGGTGTAAGGAATGGATGAATTTGCATATGGGGGTTTACAGACATATACTGATACATATGAAATACATAATCACAAAATACCTAAGGAATACCAACAGAGGTCGACTCAACACTCTCTAATAACCTACACGGGAAAGGATCCAAAGATGAATAGATCAACACATAGATACAATGAACCAGATGCTGTACACCTAGAACACACACAATATTTTTATCAAATTTGCTGTGATAATAAATAACAATTAAATTTCAAAAAAAACCACACAAGAAGTAGGAGATATAAGCTCTTGGGGGTTTGCCCTGGCACACTGCACTCTAATTTGCAGCCTACTACCACAATTTCCAGGAAGCCTCTGTTGCAGAAAAACCCAGAGTTGGAAATGGAGAAATGCTGCCGCCTTGTGGCCGTTTCCCGCAAGAGCGGCTTTAACCGCATAGCTATGGGTCACTTAACATTCACAAGGACTCAGGCCTCTCAAAGACACCTGCCCTCAAAAAATCTCCTGAGCTAGGCAATGGCCAAAATAATTCAAAGCAGGCAAATGTGTCAAAGAGATAGGAGGAAGAGGTAAGTTTTACTCGCTCTTTATCAAGGAAGGAAAATGGAGAAAAGCTCAACATCAGGAATTATCAGACTCACCTAACTTGCAGAAAGGTTTCAACTCAGACAAGTTAACTACCGTCAGAAAAAGACTACAAACAATAAATGCTGAAGGGGTTTTAGAGAACTCTCTTCCCTCTAGCTGCTGATGAGATGTACAGTTGTAACAGCCAATAATGAGAACAGAAAGGAGCTGCGCTTTAAATAAAAAATGGAGCCACCATTCCATCCAGAACACCCACAGCTGAGCCTCTCACCTGAGAAGACCAGAGTCGAGAAGACACAGGCTGCAAAAAGCTGCACTCCAGGAATTTTCACAGTAGCCAAGACACCGAAGCAACCAAAATGTCCATCAACAGATGAACGGATAAGAAGAGCTGGTCCATGTACACTGTGGAATATTAGCCATGGAAAACTATGAAACAGTGCTCTTTGAGGCACCATAGATGAGCCTAGAGATAATCACAGAACATGAGGCAAGTCGGAAAGCAAAAGACATATCGTATGACATCACTTATAGGCGTTATCTAACAGCTGACACAAATGAACGTATTTCCACAAAGAAAGACACTCACAGACTTAGAAAACAAACTAAGCTTATGTAAAATGAAAGGTGGGGGCAATGGATAAATTAAGATTAGTGTCACCATCTGTGTACAAATACATATTAAATACATATATCAAACAGACCGACCATATAGCAAGGGAGGTCACCAGAACACTCTGCAATACGTTACATGGGAAGAAGATCTCTACAAGAATATATATATATATATATATATATATATATATATATATATATATATATATATATATATATATATAAAACGAACAAATGAACCAGATTGTGTATACCTAGGACCAACAATATTCTAATCATTACCGCGATTGAAAAAATTAAAAGAGCGAAGAAGACGTAATGTGACATAAACTTCTGGGGTTTTTTCCTGGCACATTCTATTCTAATTTGCAACCTGGGAACAGGACTTCCAGAAAGGCTCTGCTGCCCTAGTAACCAGATGTGGGAATGTAACAATGCTGACGCCTTGTGGCCGTTTCCCACAACAGCAGCTTTAAACTCAGTGCTAATGGTCACTCAATATTCACACACATTGCAGGCTTGTAAATGACACCTGCCCTCAAAGCCAATCCTTGGGTCGTAAATCGAGGAGAAACCTCAAAAGATGTGCGCATTTCAAAACGACAATTTCAAGAGGCATATTTTACGCACATTTTGTCTTCTCTTTCTTTCTTTTTCTTCTCATAAATAAAGGGGCATGGAAAACTGCTCAACATCAGGAATTAATAAAGCCATGCAAATCCAGTGGACATAAACGTTCACCCACAGTCGTCAGAATGATCATCAGCCACAAAGTCTACAAAGAATAAAAGCTGAAGGTGTTTTAGAGAACTCTGTACCCTCTGGCGGCTGCTGGGATGTACCCTGGTAACAGCTAGTTGTGAGAACACAGTGGAGGTGCGTTTCAAGGTAAAAATTGAGCTAACATGTAATCGGGTAGGCCCACTGATGGGCCTATCTCCTCAGCAGACAAAAATCAAAAAGACACAGGCTGGCCATCCTGCACTGCAGCAACATGTGCCATAGCCAAGACTTGGAAGAAACCCAAATGTCCATCAACAGAACAATGCACCAAGAAGAAGGGGTCCATGTACACAATGGAATATTAGCCACGGAAAAGCGTGGAACAGTGCCGCTGGCACCACCATAGAAGGATCTAGAGATAATCACCCAAGAGGAAGTACGAAAGAGACCGAAAGATAGATATCCTATGACATCACTTATAGTTGTTACATAAATATTGATACCCATGAAATCATTTCCAAGAGAAGGCCATGCATAGATTCAGAAAACCAACTATGTTGAACCAAATGGAAAGGTGTAAGGAATGGATGAATTTGCATATGGGGGTTTACAGACATATACTGATACATATGAAATACATAATCACAAAATACCTAAGGAATACCAAGAGAGGTCGACTCAACACTCTCTAATAACCTACACGGGAAAGGATCCAAAGATGAATAGATCAACACATAGATACAATGAACCAGATGCTGTACACCTAGAACACACACAATATTTTTATCAAATTTGCTGTGATAATAAATAACAATTAAATTTCAAAAAAAACCACACAAGAAGTAGGAGATATAAGGTCTTGGGGGTTTGCCCTGGCACACTGCACTCTAATTTGCAGCCTACTACCACAATTTCCAGGAAGCCTCTGTTGCAGAAAAACCCAGAGTTGGAAATGGAGAAATGCTGCCGCCTTGTGGCCGTTTCCCGCAAGAGCGGCTTTAACCGCATAGCTATGGGTCACTTAACATTCACAAGGACTCAGGCCTCTCAAAGACACCTGCCCTCAAAAAATCTCCTGAGCTAGGCAATGGCCAAAATAATTCAAAGCAGGCAACTGTGTCAAAGAGATAGGAGGAAGAGGTAAGTTTTACTCGCTCTTTATCAAGGAAGGAAAATGGAGAAAAGCTCAACATCAGGAATTATCAGACTCACCTAACTTGCAAAAAGGTTTCAACTCAGACAAGTTAACTACCGTCAGAAAAAGACTACAAACAATAAATGCTGAAGGGGTTTTAGAGAACTCTCTTCCCTCTAGCTGCTGATGAGATGTACAGTTGTAACAGCCAATAATGAGAACAGAAAGGAGCTGCGTTTTAAATTAAACATTGAGCCACCATTCCATCCAGAACACCCACAGCTGAGCCTCTCACCTGAGAAGACCAGAGTCGAGAAGACACAGGCTGCAAAAAGCTGCACTCCAGGAATTTTCACAGTAGCCAAGACACCGAAGCAACCAAAATGTCCATCAACAGATGAACGGATAAGAAGAGCTGGTCCATGTACACTGTGGAATATTAGCCATGGAAAACTATGAAACACTGCTCTTTGAGGCACCATAGATGAGCCTAGAGATAATCACAGAACATGAGGCAAGTCGGAAAGCAAAAGACATATCGTATGACATCACTTATAGGCGTTATCTAACAGCTGACACAAATGAACGTATTTCCACAAAGAAAGACACTCACAGACTTAGAAAACAAACTAAGCTTATGTAAAATGAAAGGTGGGGGCAATGGATAAATTAAGATTAGTGTCACCATCTGTGTACAAATACATATAAAATACATATATCAAACAGACCGACCATATAGCAAGGGAGGTCACCAGAACACTCTGCAATACGTTACATGGGAAGAAGATCTGTACAAGAATATATATATATATATATATATATTTATATATATATATATATATATATATATATACACACATACATGAAACGAACAAATGAACCAGATTGTGTACACCTAGGACCAACAATATTCTAATCATTACCGCGATTGAAAAAATTAAAAGAGCGAACAAGACGTAATGTGACATAAACTTCTGGGGTTTTTTCCTGGCACATTCTATTCTAATTTGCAACCTGGGAACAGGACTTCCAGAAGGGCTCTGCTGCCCTAGTAACCAGATGTGGGAATGTAACAATGCTGACGCCTTGTGGCCGTTTCCCACAACAGCAGCTTTAAACTCAGTGCTAATGGTCACTCAATATTCACACACATTGCAGGCTTGTAAATGACACCTGCCCTCAAAGCCAATCCTTGCGTCGTAAATGGAGGAAAAACCTCAAAAGATGTGCGCATTTCAAAACGACAATTTCAAGAGGCATATTTTACGCACATTTTGTCTTCTCTTTCTTTCTTTTTCTTCTCATAAATAAAGGGGCATGGAAAACTGCTCAACATCAGGAATTAATAAAGCCATGCAAATCCAGTGGACATAAACGTTCACCCACAGTCGTCAGAATGATCATCAGCCACAAAGTCTACAAAGAATAAAAGCTGAAGGTGTTTTAGAGAACTCTGTACCCTTTGGCGGCTGCTGGGATGTACCCTGGTAACAGCTAGTTGTGAGAACACAGTGGAGGTACGTTTCAAGGTAAAAATTGAGCTAACATGTAATCGGGTAGGCCCACTGATGGGCCTATCTCCTCAGCAGACCAAAATCAAAAAGACACAGGCTGGCCATCCTGCACTGCAGCAACATGTGCCATAGCCAAGACTTGGAAGAAACCCAAATGTCCATCAACAGAACAATGCACCAAGAAGAAGGGGTCCATATACAGAATGGAATATTAGCCACGGAAAAGCGTGGAACAGTGCCGCTGGTACCACCATAGAAGGATCAAGAGATAATCACCCAAGAGGAAGTACGAAAGAGACCGAAAGATAGATATCCTATGACATCACTTATAGTTGTTACATAAAAATTGATACCCATGAAATCATTTCCAAGAGAAGGCCGTGCATAGATTCAGAAAACCAACTATGTTGAACCAAATGGAAAGGTGTAAGGAATGGATGAATTTGCATATGGGGGTTTACAGACATATACTGATACATATGAAATACATAATCACAAAATACCTAAGGAATACCAAGAGAGGTCGACTCAACACTCTCTAATAACCTACACGGGAAAGGATCCAAAGATGAATAGATCAACACATAGATACAATGAACCAGATGCTGTACACCTAGAACACACACAACATTTTTATCAAATTTGCTGTGATAATAAATAACAATTAAATTTCAAAAAAAACCACACAAGAAGTAGGAGATATAAGCTCTTGGGGGTTTGCCCTGGCACACTGCACTCTAATTTGCAGCCTACTACCACAATTTCCAGGAAGCCTCTGTTGCAGAAAAACCCAGAGTTGGAAATGGAGAAATGCTGCCGCCTTGTGGCCGTTTCCCGCAAGAGCGGCTTTAACCGCATAGCTATGGGTCACTTAACATTCACAAGGACTCAGGCCTCTCAAAGACACCTGCCCTCAAAAAATCTCCTGAGCTAGGCAATGGCCAAAATAATTCAAAGCAGGCAAATGTGTCAAAGAGATAGGAGGAAGAGGTAAGTTTTACTCGCTCTTTATCAAGGAAGGAAAATGGAGAAAAGCTCAACATCAGGAATTATCAGACTCACCTAACTTGCAGAAAGGTTTCAACTCAGACAAGTTAACTACCGTCAGAAAAAGACTACAAACAATAAATGCTGAAGGGGTTTTAGAGAACTCTCTTCCCTCTAGCTGCTGATGAGATGTACAGTTGTAACAGCCAATAATGAGAACAGAAAGGAGCTGCGCTTTAAATAAAAAATGGAGCCACCATTCCATCCAGAACACCCACAGCTGAGCCTCTCACCTGAGAAGACCAGAGTCGAGAAGACACAGGCTGCAAAAAGCTGCACTCCAGGAATTTTCACAGTAGCCAAGACACCGAAGCAACCAAAATGTCCATCAACAGATGAACGGATAAGAAGAGCTGGTCCATGTACACTGTGGAATATTAGCCATGGAAAACTATGAAACAGTGCTCTTTGAGGCACCATAGATGAGCCTAGAGATAATCACAGAACATGAGGCAAGTCGGAAAGCAAAAGACATATCGTATGACATCACTTATAGGCGTTATCTAACAGCTGACACAAATGAACGTATTTCCACAAAGAAAGACACTCACAGACTTAGAAAACAAACTAAGCTTATGTAAAATGAAAGGTGGGGGCAATGGATAAATTAAGATTAGTGTCACCATCTGTGTACAAATACATATAAAATACATATATCAAACAGACCGACCATATAGCAAGGGAGGTCACCAGAACACTCTGCAATACGTTACATGGGAAGAAGATCTGTACAAGAATATATATATATATATATATAAAACGAACAAATGAACCAGATTGTGTACACCTAGGACCAACAATATTCTAATCATTACTGCGATTGAAAAAATTAAAAGAGCGAAGAAGACGTAATGTGACATAAACTTCTGGGGTTTTTTCCTGGCACATTCTATTCTAATTTGCAACCTGGGAACAGGACTTCCAGAAGGGCTCTGCTGCCCTAGTAACCAGATGTGGGAATGTAACAATGCTGACGCCTTGTGGCCGTTTCCCACAACAGCAGCTTTAAACTCAGTGCTAATGGTCACTCAATATTCACACACATTGCAGGCTTGTAAATGACACCTGCCCTCAAAGCCAATCCTTGGGTCGTAAATCGAGGAGAAACCTCAAAAGATGTGCGCATTTCAAAACGACAATTTCAAGAGGCATATTTTACGCACATTTTGTCTTCTCTTTCTTTCTTTTTCTTCTCATAAATAAAGGGGCATGGAAAACTGCTCAACATCAGGAATTAATAAAGCCATGCAAATCCAGTGGACATAAACGTTCACCCACAGTCGTCAGAATGATCATCAGCCACAAAGTCTACAAAGAATAAAAGCTGAAGGTGTTTTAGAGAACTCTGTACCCTCTGGCGGCTGCTGGGATGTACCCTGGTAACAGCTAGTTGTGAGAACACAGTGGAGGTGCGTTTCAAGGTAAAAATTGAGCTAACATGTAATCGGGTAGGCCCACTGATGGGCCTATCTCCTCAGCAGACCAAAATCAAAAAGACACAGGCTGGCCATCCTGCACTGCAGCAACATGTGCCATAGCCAAGACTTGGAAGAAACCCAAATGTCCATCAACAGAACAATGCACCAAGAAGAAGGGGTCCATGTACACAATGGAATATTAGCCACGGAAAAGCGTGGAACAGTGCCGCTGGCACCACCATAGAAGGATCTAGAGATAATCACCCAAGAGGAAGTACGAAAGAGACCGAAAGATAGATATCCTATGACATCACTTATAGTTGTTACATAAAAATTGATACCCATGAAATCATTTCCAAGAGAAGGCCGTGCATAGATTCAGAAAACCAACTATGTTGAACCAAATAGAAAGGTGTAAGGAATGGATGAATTTGCATATGGGGGTTTACAGACATATACTGATACATATGAAATACATAATCACAAAATACCTAAGGAATACCAAGAGAGGTCGACTCAACACTCTCTAAAACCTACACGGGAAAGGATCCAAAGATGAATAGATCAACACATAGATACAATGAACCAGATGCTGTACACCCAGAACACACGCAACATTTTTATCAAATTTGCTGTGATAATAAATAACAATTAAATTTCAAAAAAAAACACACAAGAAGTAGGAGATATAAGCTCTTGGGGGTTTGCCCTGGCACACTGCACTCTAATTTGCAGCCTACTACCACAATTTCCAGGAAGCCTCTGTTGCAGAAAAACCCAGAGTTGGAAATAGAGAAATGCTGCCGCCTTGTGGCCGTTTCCCGCAAGAGCGGCTTTAACCGCATAGCTATGGGTCACTTAACATTCACAAGGACTCAGGCCTCTCAAAGACACCTGCCCTCAAAAAATCTCCTGAGCTAGGCAATGGCCAAAATAATTCAAAGCAGGCAAATGTGTCAAAGAGATAGGAGGAAGAGGTAAGTTTTACTCGCTCTTTATCAAGGAAGGAAAATGGAGAAAAGCTCAACATCAGGAATTATCAGACTCACCTAACTTGCAGAAAGGTTTCAACTCAGACAAGTTAACTACCGTCAGAAAAAGACTACAAACAATAAATGCTGAAGGGGTTTTAGAGAACTCTCTTCCCTCTAGCTGCTGATGAGATGTACAGTTGTAACAGCCAATAATGAGAACAGAAAGGAGCTGCGTTTTAAATTAAACATGGAGCCACCATTCCATCCAGAACACCCACAGCTGAGCCTCTCACCTGAGAAGCCCAGAGTCGAGAAGACACAGGCTGCAAAAAGCTGCACTCCAGGAATTTTCACAGTAGCCAAGACACCGAAGCAACCAAAATGTCCATCAACAGATGAATGGATAAGAAGAGCTGGTCCATGTACACTGTGGAATATTAGCCATGGAAAACTATGAAACAGTGTTCTTTGAGGCACCATAGATGAGCCTAGAGATAATCACAGAACATGAGGCAAGTCGGAAAGCAAAAGACATATCGTATGACATCACTTATAGGCGTTATCTAACAGCTGACACAAATGAACGTATTTCCACAAAGAAAGACACTCACAGACTTAGAAAACAAACTAAGCTTATGTAAAATGAAAGGTGGGGGCAATGGATAAATTAAGATTAGTGTCACCATCTGTGTACAAATACATATAAAATACATATATCAAACAGACCGACCATATAGCAAGGGAGGTCACCAGAACACTCTGCAATACGTTACATGGGAAGAAGATCTGTACAAGAATATATATATATATATATATAAAACGAACAAATGAACCAGATTGTGTACACCTAGGACCAACAATATTCTAATCATTACTGCGATTGAAAAAATTAAAAGAGCGAAGAAGACGTAATGTGACATAAACTTCTGGGGTTTTTTCCTGGCACATTCTATTCTAATTTGCAACCTGGGAACAGGACTTCCAGAAGGGCTCTGCTGCCCTAGTAACCAGATGTGGGAATGTAACAATGCTGACGCCTTGTGGCCGTTTCCCACAACAGCAGCTTTAAACTCAGTGCTAATGGTCACTCAATATTCACACACATTGCAGGCTTGTAAATGACACCTGCCCTCAAAGCCAATCCTTGGGTCGTAAATCGAGGAGAAACCTCAAAAGATGTGCGCATTTCAAAACGACAATTTCAAGAGGCATATTTTACGCACATTTTGTCTTCTCTTTCTTTCTTTTTCTTCTCATAAATAAAGGGGCATGGAAAACTGCTCAACATCAGGAATTAATAAAGCCATGCAAATCCAGTGGACATAAACGTTCACCCACAGTCGTCAGAATGATCATCAGCCACAAAGTCTACAAAGAATAAAAGCTGAAGGTGTTTTAGAGAACTCTGTACCCTCTGGCGGCTGCTGGGATGTACCCTGGTAACAGCTAGTTGTGAGAACACAGTGGAGGTGCGTTTCAAGGTAAAAATTGAGCTAACATGTAATCGGGTAGGCCCACTGATGGGCCTATCTCCTCAGCAGACCAAAATCAAAAAGACACAGGCTGGCCATCCTGCACTGCAGCAACATGTGCCATAGCCAAGACTTGGAAGAAACCCAAATGTCCATCAACAGAACAATGCACCAAGAAGAAGGGGTCCATGTACACAATGGAATATTAGCCACGGAAAAGCGTGGAACAGTGCCGCTGGCACCACCATAGAAGGATCTAGAGATAATCACCCAAGAGGAAGTACGAAAGAGACCGAAAGATAGATATCCTATGACATCACTTATAGTTGTTACATAAAAATTGATACCCATGAAATCATTTCCAAGAGAAGGCCGTGCATAGATTCAGAAAACCAACTATGTTGAACCAAATAGAAAGGTGTAAGGAATGGATGAATTTGCATATGGGGGTTTACAGACATATACTGATACATATGAAATACATAATCACAAAATACCTAAGGAATACCAAGAGAGGTCGACTCAACACTCTCTAAAACCTACACGGGAAAGGATCCAAAGATGAATAGATCAACACATAGATACAATGAACCAGATGCTGTACACCCAGAACACACGCAACATTTTTATCAAATTTGCTGTGATAATAAATAACAATTAAATTTCAAAAAAAAACACACAAGAAGTAGGAGATATAAGCTCTTGGGGGTTTGCCCTGGCACACTGCACTCTAATTTGCAGCCTACTACCACAATTTCCAGGAAGCCTCTGTTGCAGAAAAACCCAGAGTTGGAAATAGAGAAATGCTGCCGCCTTGTGGCCGTTTCCCGCAAGAGCGGCTTTAACCGCATAGCTATGGGTCACTTAACATTCACAAGGACTCAGGCCTCTCAAAGACACCTGCCCTCAAAAAATCTCCTGAGCTAGGCAATGGCCAAAATAATTCAAAGCAGGCAAATGTGTCAAAGAGATAGGAGGAAGAGGTAAGTTTTACTCGCTCTTTATCAAGGAAGGAAAATGGAGAAAAGCTCAACATCAGGAATTATCAGACTCACCTAACTTGCAGAAAGGTTTCAACTCAGACAAGTTAACTACCGTCAGAAAAAGACTACAAACAATAAATGCTGAAGGGGTTTTAGAGAACTCTCTTCCCTCTAGCTGCTGATGAGATGTACAGTTGTAACAGCCAATAATGAGAACAGAAAGGAGCTGCGTTTTAAATTAAACATGGAGCCACCATTCCATCCAGAACACCCACAGCTGAGCCTCTCACCTGAGAAGCCCAGAGTCGAGAAGACACAGGCTGCAAAAAGCTGCACTCCAGGAATTTTCACAGTAGCCAAGACACCGAAGCAACCAAAATGTCCATCAACAGATGAATGGATAAGAAGAGCTGGTCCATGTACACTGTGGAATATTAGCCATGGAAAACTATGAAACAGTGTTCTTTGAGGCACCATAGATGAGCCTAGAGATAATCACAGAACATGAGGCAAGTCGGAAAGCAAAAGACATATCGTATGACATCACTTATAGGCGTTATCTAACAGCTGACACAAATGAACGTATTTCCACAAAGAAAGACACTCACAGACTTAGAAAACAAACTAAGCTTATGTAAAATGAAAGGTGGGGGCAATGGATAAATTAAGATTAGTGTCACCATCTGTGTACAAATACATATTAAATACATATATCAAACAGACCGACCATATAGCAAGGGAGGTCACCAGAACACTCTGCAATACGTTACATGGGAAGAAGATCTCTACAAGAATATATATATATATATATATATATATATATATATATATATATATATATATATATATATATATATATAAAACGAACAAATGAACCAGATTGTGTATACCTAGGACCAACAATATTCTAATCATTACCGCGATTGAAAAAATTAAAAGAGCGAAGAAGACGTAATGTGACATAAACTTCTGGGGTTTTTTCCTGGCACATTCTATTCTAATTTGCAACCTGGGAACAGGACTTCCAGAAAGGCTCTGCTGCCCTAGTAACCAGATGTGGGAATGTAACAATGCTGACGCCTTGTGGCCGTTTCCCACAACAGCAGCTTTAAACTCAGTGCTAATGGTCACTCAATATTCACACACATTGCAGGCTTGTAAATGACACCTGCCCTCAAAGCCAATCCTTGGGTCGTAAATCGAGGAGAAACCTCAAAAGATGTGCGCATTTCAAAACGACAATTTCAAGAGGCATATTTTACGCACATTTTGTCTTCTCTTTCTTTCTTTTTCTTCTCATAAATAAAGGGGCATGGAAAACTGCTCAACATCAGGAATTAATAAAGCCATGCAAATCCAGTGGACATAAACGTTCACCCACAGTCGTCAGAATGATCATCAGCCACAAAGTCTACAAAGAATAAAAGCTGAAGGTGTTTTAGAGAACTCTGTACCCTCTGGCGGCTGCTGGGATGTACCCTGGTAACAGCTAGTTGTGAGAACACAGTGGAGGTGCGTTTCAAGGTAAAAATTGAGCTAACATGTAATCGGGTAGGCCCACTGATGGGCCTATCTCCTCAGCAGACCAAAATCAAAAAGACACAGGCTGGCCATCCTGCACTGCAGCAACATGTGCCATAGCCAAGACTTGGAAGAAACCCAAATGTCCATCAACAGAACAATGCACCAAGAAGAAGGGGTCCATGTACACAATGGAATATTAGCCACGGAAAAGCGTGGAACAGTGCCGCTGGCACCACCATAGAAGGATCTAGAGATAATCACCCAAGAGGAAGTACGAAAGAGACCGAAAGATAGATATCCTATGACATCACTTATAGTTGTTACATAAATATTGATACCCATGAAATCATTTCCAAGAGAAGGCTATGCATAGATTCAGAAAACCAACTATGTTGAACCAAATGGAAAGGTGTAAGGAATGGATGAATTTGCATATGGGGGTTTACAGACATATACTGATACATATGAAATACATAATCACAAAATACCTAAGGAATACCAAGAGAGGTCGACTCAACACTCTCTAATAACCTACACGGGAAAGGATCCAAAGATGAATAGATCAACACATAGATACAATGAACCAGATGCTGTACACCTAGAACACACACAATATTTTTATCAAATTTGCTGTGATAATAAATAACAATTAAATTTCAAAAAAAACCACACAAGAAGTAGGAGATATAAGGTCTTGGGGGTTTGCCCTGGCACACTGCACTCTAATTTGCAGCCTACTACCACAATTTCCAGGAAGCCTCTGTTGCAGAAAAACCCAGAGTTGGAAATGGAGAAATGCTGCCGCCTTGTGGCCGTTTCCCGCAAGAGCGGCTTTAACCGCATAGCTATGGGTCACTTAACATTCACAAGGACTCAGGCCTCTCAAAGACACCTGCCCTCAAAAAATCTCCTGAGCTAGGCAATGGCCAAAATAATTCAAAGCAGGCAACTGTGTCAAAGAGATAGGAGGAAGAGGTAAGTTTTACTCGCTCTTTATCAAGGAAGGAAAATGGAGAAAAGCTCAACATCAGGAATTATCAGACTCACCTAACTTGCAAAAAGGTTTCAACTCAGACAAGTTAACTACCGTCAGAAAAAGACTACAAACAATAAATGCTGAAGGGGTTTTAGAGAACTCTCTTCCCTCTAGCTGCTGATGAGATGTACAGTTGTAACAGCCAATAATGAGAACAGAAAGGAGCTGCGTTTTAAATTAAACATTGAGCCACCATTCCATCCAGAACACCCACAGCTGAGCCTCTCACCTGAGAAGACCAGAGTCGAGAAGACACAGGCTGCAAAAAGCTGCACTCCAGGAATTTTCACAGTAGCCAAGACACCGAAGCAACCAAAATGTCCATCAACAGATGAACGGATAAGAAGAGCTGGTCCATGTACACTGTGGAATATTAGCCATGGAAAACTATGAAACACTGCTCTTTGAGGCACCATAGATGAGCCTAGAGATAATCACAGAACATGAGGCAAGTCGGAAAGCAAAAGACATATCGTATGACATCACTTATAGGCGTTATCTAACAGCTGACACAAATGAACGTATTTCCACAAAGAAAGACACTCACAGACTTAGAAAACAAACTAAGCTTATGTAAAATGAAAGGTGGGGGCAATGGATAAATTAAGATTAGTGTCACCATCTGTGTACAAATACATATAAAATACATATATCAAACAGACCGACCATATAGCAAGGGAGGTCACCAGAACACTCTGCAATACGTTACATGGGAAGAAGATCTGTACAAGAATATATATATATATATATATATATTTATATATATATATATATATATATATATACACACATACATGAAACGAACAAATGAACCAGATTGTGTACACCTAGGACCAACAATATTCTAATCATTACCGCGATTGAAAAAATTAAAAGAGCGAACAAGACGTAATGTGACATAAACTTCTGGGGTTTTTTCCTGGCACATTCTATTCTAATTTGCAACCTGGGAACAGGACTTCCAGAAGGGCTCTGCTGCCCTAGTAACCAGATGTGGGAATGTAACAATGCTGACGCCTTGTGGCCGTTTCCCACAACAGCAGCTTTAAACTCAGTGCTAATGGTCACTCAATATTCACACACATTGCAGGCTTGTAAATGACACCTGCCCTCAAAGCCAATCCTTGCGTCGTAAATGGAGGAAAAACCTCAAAAGATGTGCACATTTCAAAACGACAATTTCAAGAGGCATATTTTACGCACATTTTGTCTTCTCTTTCTTTCTTTTTCTTCTCATAAATAAAGGGGCATGGAAAACTGCTCAACATCAGGAATTAATAAAGCCATGCAAATCCAGTGGACATAAACGTTCACCCACAGTCGTCAGAATGATCATCAGCCACAAAGTCTACAAAGAATAAAAGCTGAAGGTGTTTTAGAGAACTCTGTACCCTTTGGGGGCTGCTGGGATGTACCCTGGTAACAGCTAGTTGTGAGAACACAGTGGAGGTACGTTTCAAGGTAAAAATTGAGCTAACATGTAATCGGGTAGGCCCACTGATGGGCCTATCTCCTCAGCAGACCAAAATCAAAAAGACACAGGCTGGCCATCCTGCACTGCAGCAACATGTGCCATAGCCAAGACTTGGAAGAAACCCAAATGTCCATCAACAGAACAATGCACCAAGAAGAAGGGGTCCATGTACACAATGGAATATTAGCCACGGAAAAGCGTGGAACAGTGCCGCTGGTACCACCATAGAAGGATCAAGAGATAATCACCCAAGAGGAAGTACGAAAGAGACCGAAAGATAGATATCCTATGACATCACTTATAGTTGTTACATAAAAATTGATACCCATGAAATCATTTCCAAGAGAAGGCCGTGCATAGATTCAGAAAACCAACTATGTTGAACCAAATGGAAAGGTGTAAGGAATGGATGAATTTGCATATGGGGGTTTACAGACATATACTGATACATATGAAATACATAATCACAAAATACCTAAGGAATACCAAGAGAGGTCGACTCAACACTCTCTAAAACCTACACGGGAAAGGATCCAAAGATGAATAGATCAACACATAGATACAATGAACCAGATGCTGTACACCCAGAACACACGCAACATTTTTATCAAATTTGCTGTGATAATAAATAACAATTAAATTTCAAAAAAAAACACACAAGAAGTAGGAGATATAAGCTCTTGGGGGTTTGCCCTGGCACACTGCACTCTAATTTGCAGCCTACTAACACAATTTCCAGGAAGCCTCTGTTGCAGAAAAACCCAGAGTTGGAAATAGAGAAATGCTGCCGCCTGGTGGCCGTTTCCCGCAAGAGCGGCTTTAACCGCATAGCTATGGGTCACTTAACATTCACAAGGACTCAGGCCTCTCGAAGACACCTGCCCTCAAAAAATCTCCTGAGCTAGGCAATGGCCAAAATAATTCAAAGCAGGCAAATGTGTCAAAGAGATAGGAGGAAGAGGTAAGTTTTACTCGCTCTTTATCAAGGAAGGAAAATGGAGAAAAGCTCAACATCAGGAATTATCAGACTCACCTAACTTGCAGAAAGGTTTCAACTCAGACAAGTTAACTACCGTCAGAAAAAGACTACAAACAATAAATGCTGAAGGGGTTTTAGAGAACTCTCTTCCCTCTAGCTGCTGATGAGATGTACAGTTGTAACAGCCAATAATGAGAACAGAAAGGAGCTGCGTTTTAAATTAAACATGGAGCCACCATTCCATCCAGAACACCCACAGCTGAGCCTCTCACCTGAGAAGACCAGAGTCGAGAAGACACAGGCTGCAAAAAGCTGCACTCCAGGAATTTTCACAGTAGCCAAGACACCGAAGCAACCAAAATGTCCATCAACAGATGAATGGATAAGAAGAGCTGGTCCATGTACACTGTGGAATATTAGCCATGGAAAACTATGAAACAGTGTTCTTTGAGGCACCATAGATGAGCCTAGAGATAATCACAGAACATGAGGCAAGTCGGAAAGCAAAAGACATATCGTATGGCATCACTTATAGGCGTTATCTAACAGCTGACACAAATGAACGTATTTCCACAAAGAAAGACACTCACAGACTTAGAAAACAAACTAAGCTTATGTAAAATGAAAGGTGGGGGCAATGGATAAATTAAGATTAGTGTCACCATCTGTGTACAAATACATATTAAATACATATATCAAACAGACCGACCATATAGCAAGGGAGGTCACCAGAACACTCTGCAATACGTTACATGGGAAGAAGATCTGTACAAGAATATATATATATATATATATATAAAACGAACAAATGAACCAGATTGTGTACACCTAGGACCAACAATATTCTAATCATTACCGCGATTGAAAAAATTAAAAGAGCGAACAAGACGTAATGTGACATAAACTTCTGGGGTTTTTTCCTGGCACATTCTATTCTAATTTGCAACCTGGGAACAGGACTTCCAGAAGGGCTCTGCTGCCCTAGTAACCAGATGTGGGAATGTAACAGTGCTGACGCCTTGTGGCCGTTTCCCACAACAGCAGCTTTAAACTCAGTGCTAATGGTCACTCAATATTCACACACATTGCAGGCTTGTAAATGACACCTGCCCTCAAAGCCAATCCTTGGGTCGTAAATGGAGGAAAAACCTCAAAAGATGTGCGCATTTCAAAACGACAATTTCAAGAGGCATATTTTACGCACATTTTGTCTTCTCTTTGTTTCTTTTTCTTCTCATAAATAAAGGGGCATGGAAAACTGCTCAACATCAGGAATTAATAAAGCCATGCAAATCCAGTGGACATAAACGTTCACCCACAGTCGTCAGAATGATCATCAGCCACAAAGTCTACAAAGAATAAAAGCTGAAGGTGTTTTAGAGAACTCTGTACCCTCTGGCGGCTGCTGGGATGTACCCTGGTAACAGCTAGTTGTGAGAACACAGTGGAGGTGCGTTTCAAGGTAAAAATTGAGCTAACATGTAATCGGGTAGGCCCACTGATGGGCCTATCTCCTCAGCAGACCAAAATCAAAAAGACACAGGCTGGCCATCCTGCACTGCAGCAACATGTGCCATAGCCAAGACTTGGAAGAAACCCAAATGTCCATCAACAGAACAATGCACCAAGAAGAAGGGGTCCATGTACACAATGGAATATTAGCCACGGAAAAGCGTGGAACAGTGCCGCTGGCACCACCATAGAAGGATCTAGAGATAATCACCCAAGAGGAAGTACGAAAGAGACCGAAAGATAGATATCCTATGACATCACTTATAGTTGTTACATAAAAATTGATACCCATGAAATCATTTCCAAGAGAAGGCCGTGCATAGATTCAGAAAACCAACTATGTTGAACCAAATGGAAAGGTGTAAGGAATGGATGAATTTGCATATGGGGGTTTACAGACATATACTGATACATATGAAATACATAATCACAAAATACCTAAGGAATACCAAGAGAGGTCGACTCAACACTCTCTAATAACCTACACGGGAAAGGATCCAAAGATGAATAGATCAACACATAGATACAATGAACCAGATGCTGTACACCTAGAACACACACAATATTTTTATCAAATTTGCTGTGATAATAAATAACAATTAAATTTCAAAAAAAACCACACAAGAAGTAGGAGATATAAGGTCTTGGGGGTTTGCCCTGGCACACTGCACTCTAATTTGCAGCCTACTACCACAATTTCCAGGAAGCCTCTGTTGCAGAAAAACCCAGAGTTGGAAATGGAGAAATGCTGCCGCCTTGTGGCCGTTTCCCGCAAGAGCGGCTTTAACCGCATAGCTATGGGTCACTTAACATTCACAAGGACTCAGGCCTCTCAAAGACACCTGCCCTCAAAAAATCTCCTGAGCTAGGCAATGGCCAAAATAATTCAAAGCAGGCAACTGTGTCAAAGAGATAGGAGGAAGAGGTAAGTTTTACTCGCTCTTTATCAAGGAAGGAAAATGGAGAAAAGCTCAACATCAGGAATTATCAGACTCACCTAACTTGCAAAAAGGTTTCAACTCAGACAAGTTAACTACCGTCAGAAAAAGACTACAAACAATAAATGCTGAAGGGGTTTTAGAGAACTCTCTTCCCTCTAGCTGCTGATGAGATGTACAGTTGTAACAGCCAATAATGAGAACAGAAAGGAGCTGCGATTTAAATTAAACATGGATCCACCATTCCATCCAGAACACCCACAGCTGAGCCTCTCACCTGAGAAGACCAGAGTCGAGAAGACACAGGCTGCAAAAAGCTGCACTCCAGGAATTTTCACAGTAGCCAAGACACCGAAGCCACCAAAATGTCCATCAACAGATGAACGGATAAGAAGAGCTGGTCCATGTACACTGTGGAATATTAGCCATGGAAAACTATGAAACAGTGCTCTTTGAGGCACCATAGATGAGCCTAGAGATAATCACAGAACATGAGGCAAGTCGGAAAGCAAAAGACATATCGTATGACATCACTTATAGGCGTTATCTAACCGCTGACACAAATGAACGTATTTCCACAAAGAAAGACACTCACAGACTTAGAAAACAAACTAAGCTTATGTAAAATGAAAGGTGGGGGCAATGGATAAATTAAGATTAGTGTCACCATCTGTGTACAAATACATATTAAATACATATATCAAACAGACCGACCATATAGCAAGGGAGGTCACCAGAACACTCTGCAATACGTTACATGGGAAGAAGATCTGTACAAGAATATATATATATATATATAAAACGAACAAATGAACCAGATTGTGTACACCTAGGACCAACAATATTCTAATCATTACCGCGATTGAAAAAATTAAAAGAGCGAACAAGACGTAATGTGACATAAACTTCTGGGGTTTTTTCCTGGCACATTCTATTCTAATTTGCAACCTGGGAACAGGACTTCCAGAAGGGCTCTGCTGCCCTAGTAACCAGATGTGGGAATGTAACAGTGCTGACGCCTTGTGGCCGTTTCCCACAACAGCAGCTTTAAACTCAGTGCTAATGGTCACTCAATATTCACACACATTGCAGGCTTGTAAATGACACCTGCCCTCAAAGCCAATCCTTGGGTCGTAAATGGAGGAAAAACCTCAAAAGATGTGCGCATTTCAAAACGACAATTTCAAGAGGCATATTTTACGCACATTTTGTCTTCTCTTTGTTTCTTTTTCTTCTCATAAATAAAGGGGCATGGAAAACTGCTCAACATCAGGAATTAATAAAGCCATGCAAATCCAGTGGACATAAACGTTCACCCACAGTCGTCAGAATGATCATCAGCCACAAAGTCTACAAAGAATAAAAGCTGAAGGTGTTTTAGAGAACTCTGTACCCTCTGGCGGCTGCTGGGATGTACCCTGGTAACAGCTAGTTGTGAGAACACAGTGGAGGTGCGTTTCAAGGTAAAAATTGAGCTAACATGTAATCGGGTAGGCCCACTGATGGGCCTATCTCCTCAGCAGACCAAAATCAAAAAGACACAGGCTGGCCATCCTGCACTGCAGCAACATGTGCCATAGCCAAGACTTGGAAGAAACCCAAATGTCCATCAACAGAACAATGCACCAAGAAGAAGGGGTCCATGTACACAATGGAATATTAGCCACGGAAAAGCGTGGAACAGTGCCGCTGGCACCACCATAGAAGGATCTAGAGATAATCACCCAAGAGGAAGTACGAAAGAGACCGAAAGATAGATATCCTATGACATCACTTATAGTTGTTACATAAAAATTGATACCCATGAAATCATTTCCAAGAGAAGGCCGTGCATAGATTCAGAAAACCAACTATGTTGAACCAAATGGAAAGGTGTAAGGAATGGATGAATTTGCATATGGGGGTTTACAGACATATACTGATACATATGAAATACATAATCACAAAATACCTAAGGAATACCAAGAGAGGTCGACTCAACACTCTCTAATAACCTACACGGGAAAGGATCCAAAGATGAATAGATCAACACATAGATACAATGAACCAGATGCTGTACACCTAGAACACACACAATATTTTTATCAAATTTGCTGTGATAATAAATAACAATTAAATTTCAAAAAAAACCACACAAGAAGTAGGAGATATAAGCTCTTGGGGGTTTGCCCTGGCACACTGCACTCTAATTTGCAGCCTACTACCACAATTTCCAGGAAGCCTCTGTTGCAGAAAAACCCAGAGTTGGAAATGGAGAAATGCTGCCGCCTTGTGGCCGTTTCCCGCAAGAGCGGCTTTAACCGCATAGCTATGGGTCACTTAACATTCACAAGGACTCAGGCCTCTCAAAGACACCTGCCCTCAAAAAATCTCCTGAGCTAGGCAATGGCCAAAATAATTCAAAGCAGGCAAATGTGTCAAAGAGATAGGAGGAAGAGGTAAGTTTTACTCGCTCTTTATCAAGGAAGGAAAATGGAGAAAAGCTCAACATCAGGAATTATCAGACTCACCTAACTTGCAGAAAGGTTTCAACTCAGACAAGTTAACTACCTTCAGAAAAAGACTACAAACAATAAATGCTGAAGGGGTTTTAGAGAACTCTCTTCCCTCTAGCTGCTGATGAGATGTACAGTTGTAACAGCCAATAATGAGAACAGAAAGGAGCTGCGATTTAAATTAAACATGGAGCCACCATTCCATCCAGAACACCCACAGCTGAGCCTCTCACCTGAGAAGACCAGAGTCGAGAAGACACAGGCTGCAAAAAGCTGCACTCCAGGAATTTTCACAGTAGCCAAGACACCGAAGCCACCAAAATGTCCATCAACAGATGAACGGATAAGAAGAGCTGGTCCATGTACACTGTGGAATATTAGCCATGGAAAACTATGAAACAGTGCTCTTTGAGGCACCATAGATGAGCCTAGAGATAATCACAGAACATGAGGCAAGTCGGAAAGCAAAAGACATATCGTATGACATCACTTATAGGCGTTATCTAACAGCTGACACAAATGAACGTATTTCCACAAAGAAAGACACTCACAGACTTAGAAAACAAACTAAGCTTATGTAAAATGAAAGGTGGGGGCAATGGATAAATTAAGATTAGTGTCACCATCTGTGTACAAATACATATTAAATACATATATCAAACAGACCGACCATATAGCAAGGGAGGTCACCAGAACACTCTGCAATACGTTACATGGGAAGAAGATCTGTACAAGAATATATATATATATATATATATATATATATATATATATATATATACACATACATGAAACGAACAAATGAACCAGATTGTGTACACCTAGGACCAACAATATTCTAATCATTACCGCGATTGAAAAAATTAAAAGAGCGAACAAGACGTAATGTGACATAAACTTCTGGGGTTTTTTCCTGGCACATTCTATTCTAATTTGCAACCTGGGAACAGGACTTCCAGAAGGGCTCTGCTGCCCTAGTAACCAGATGTGGGAATATAACAATGCTGACGCCTTGTGGCCGTTTCCCACAACAGCAGCTTTAAACTCAGTGCTAATGGTCACTCAATATTCACACACATTGCAGGCTTGTAAATGACACCTGCCCTCAAAGCCAATCCTTGGGTCGTAAATCGAGGAGAAACCTCAAAAGATGTGCGCATTTCAAAACGACAATTTCAAGAGGCATATTTTACGCACATTTTGTCTTCTCTTTGTTTCTTTTTCTTCTCATAAATAAAGGGGCATGGAAAACTGCTCAACATCAGGAATTAATAAAGCCATGCAAATCCAGTGGACATAAACGTTCACCCACAGTCGTCAGAATGATCATCAGCCACAAAGTCTACAAAGAATAAAAGCTGAAGGTGTTTTAGAGAACTCTGTACCCTCTGGCGGCTGCTGGGATGTACCCTGGTAACAGCTAGTTGTGAGAACACAGTGGAGGTGCGTTTCAAGGTAAAAATTGAGCTAACATGTAATCGGGTAGGCCCACTGATGGGCCTATCTCCTCAGCAGACCAAAATCAAAAAGACACAGGCTGGCCATCCTGCACTGCAGCAACATGTGCCATAGCCAAGACTTGGAAGAAACCCAAATGTCCATCAACAGAACAATGCACCAAGAAGAAGGGGTCCATGTACACAATGGAATATTAGCCACGGAAAAGCGTGGAACAGTGCCGCTGGCACCACCATAGAAGGATCTAGAGATAATCACCCAAGAGGAAGTACGAAAGAGACCGAAAGATAGATATCCTATGACATCACTTATAGTTGTTACATAAAAATTGATACCCATGAAATCATTTCCAAGAGAAGGCCGTGCATAGATTCAGAAAACCAACTATGTTGAACAAAATGGAAAGGTGTAAGGAATGGATGAATTTGCATATGGGGGTTTACAGACATATACTGATACATATGAAATACATAATCACAAAATACCTAAGGAATACCAAGAGAGGTCGACTCAACACTCTCTAATAACCTACACGGGAAAGGATCCAAAGATGAATAGATCAACACATAGATACAATGAACCAGATGCTGTACACCTAGAACACACACAACATTTTTATCAAATTTGCTGTGATAATAAATAACAATTAAATTTCAAAAAAAACCACACAAGAAGTAGGAGATATAAGCTCTTGGGGGTTTGCCCTGGCACACTGCACTCTAATTTGCAGCCTACTACCACAATTTCCAGGAAGCCTCTGTTGCAGAAAAACCCAGAGTTGGAAATGGAGAAATGCTGCCGCCTTGTGGCCGTTTCCCGCAAGAGCGGCTTTAACCGCATAGCTATGGGTCACTTAACATTCACAAGGACTCAGGCCTCTCAAAGACACCTGCCCTCAAAAAATCTCCTGAGCTAGGCAATGGCCAAAATAATTCAAAGCAGGCAACTGTGTCAAAGAGATAGGAGGAAGAGGTAAGTTTTACTCGCTCTTTATCAAGGAAGGAAAATGGAGAAAAGCTCAACATCAGGAATTATCAGACTCACCTAACTTGCAAAAAGGTTTCAACTCAGACAAGTTAACTACCGTCAGAAAAAGACTACAAACAATAAATGCTGAAGGGGTTTTAGAGAACTCTCTTCCCTCTAGCTGCTGATGAGATGTACAGTTGTAACAGCCAATAATGAGAACAGAAAGGAGCTGCGTTTTAAATTAAACATGGAGCCACCATTCCATCCAGAACACCCACAGCTGAGCCTCTCACCTGAGAAGACCAGAGTCGAGAAGACACAGGCTGCAAAAAGCTGCACTCCAGGAATTTTCACAGTAGCCAAGACACCGAAGCAACCAAAATGTCCATCAACAGATGAACGGATAAGAAGAGCTGGTCCATGTACACTGTGGAATATTAGCCATGGAAAACTATGAAACAGTGCTCTTTGAGGCACCATAGATGAGCCTAGAGATAATCACAGAACATGAGGCAAGTCGGAAAGCAAAAGACATATCGTATGACATCACTTATAGGCGTTATCTAACAGCTGACACAAATGAAAGTATTTCCACAAAGAAAGACACTCACAGACTTAGAAAACAAACTAAGCTTATGTAAAATGAAAGGTGGGGGCAATGGATAAATTAAGATTAGTGTCACCATCTGTGTACAAATACATATAAAATACATATATCAAACAGACCGACCATATAGCAAGGGAGGTCACCAGAACACTCTGCAATACGTTACATGGGAAGAAGATCTGTACAAGAATATATATATATATATATATATTTATATATATATATATATATATATATATATACACACATACATGAAACGAACAAATGAACCAGATTGTGTACACCTAGGACCAACAATATTCTAATCATTACCGCGATTGAAAAAATTAAAAGAGCGAACAAGACGTAATGTGACATAAACTTCTGGGGTTTTTTCCTGGCACATTCTATTCTAATTTGCAACCTGGGAACAGGACTTCCAGAAGGGCTCTGCTGCCCTAGTAACCAGATGTGGGAATGTAACAATGCTGACGCCTTGTGGCCGTTTCCCACAACAGCAGCTTTAAACTCAGTGCTAATGGTCACTCAATATTCACACACATTGCAGGCTTGTAAATGACACCTGCCCTCAAAGCCAATCCTTGCGTCGTAAATGGAGGAAAAACCTCAAAAGATGTGCGCATTTCAAAACGACAATTTCAAGAGGCATATTTTACGCACATTTTGTCTTCTCTTTCTTTCTTTTTCTTCTCATAAATAAAGGGGCATGGAAAACTGCTCAACATCAGGAATTAATAAAGCCATGCAAATCCAGTGGACATAAACGTTCACCCACAGTCGTCAGAATGATCATCAGCCACAAAGTCTACAAAGAATAAAAGCTGAAGGTGTTTTAGAGAACTCTGTACCCTTTGGCGGCTGCTGGGATGTACCCTGGTAACAGCTAGTTGTGAGAACACAGTGGAGGTACGTTTCAAGGTAAAAATTGAGCTAACATGTAATCGGGTAGGCCCACTGATGGGCCTATCTCCTCAGCAGACCAAAATCAAAAAGACACAGGCTGGCCATCCTGCACTGCAGCAACATGTGCCATAGCCAAGACTTGGAAGAAACCCAAATATCCATCAACAGAACAATGCACCAAGAAGAAGGGGTCCATGTACACAATGGAATATTAGCCACGGAAAAGCGTGGAACAGTGCCGCTGGCACCACCATAGAAGGATCTAGAGATAATCACCCAAGAGGAAGTACGAAAGAGACCGAAAGATAGATATCCTATGACATCACTTATAGTTGTTACATAAAAATTGATACCCATGAAATCATTTCCAAGAGAAGGCCGTGCATAGATTCAGAAAACCAACTATGTTGAACCAAATGGAAAGGTGTAAGGAATGGATGAATTTGCATATGGGGGTTTACAGACATATACTGATACATATGAAATACATAATCACAAAATACCTAAGGAATACCAAGAGAGGTCGACTCAACACTCTCTAATAACCTACACGGGAAAGGATCCAAAGATGAATAGATCAACACATAGATACAATGAACCAGATGCTGTACACCTAGAACACACACAATATTTTTATCAAATTTGCTGTGATAATAAATAACAATTAAATTTCAAAAAAAACCACACAAGAAGTAGGAGATATAAGGTCTTGGGGGTTTGCCCTGGCACACTGCACTCTAATTTGCAGCCTACTACCACAATTTCCAGGAAGCCTCTGTTGCAGAAAAACCCAGAGTTGGAAATGGAGAAATGCTGCCGCCTTGTGGCCGTTTCCCGCAAGAGCGGCTTTAACCGCATAGCTATGGGTCACTTAACATTCACAAGGACTCAGGCCTCTCAAAGACACCTGCCCTCAAAAAATCTCCTGAGCTAGGCAATGGCCAAAATAATTCAAAGCAGGCAACTGTGTCAAAGAGATAGGAGGAAGAGGTAAGTTTTACTCGCTCTTTATCAAGGAAGGAAAATGGAGAAAAGCTCAACATCAGGAATTATCAGACTCACCTAACTTGCAAAAAGGTTTCAACTCAGACAAGTTAACTACCGTCAGAAAAAGACTACAAACAATAAATGCTGAAGGGGTTTTAGAGAACTCTCTTCCCTCTAGCTGCTGATGAGATGTACAGTTGTAACAGCCAATAATGAGAACAGAAAGGAGCTGCGATTTAAATTAAACATGGATCCACCATTCCATCCAGAACACCCACAGCTGAGCCTCTCACCTGAGAAGACCAGAGTCGAGAAGACACAGGCTGCAAAAAGCTGCACTCCAGGAATTTTCACAGTAGCCAAGACACCGAAGCCACCAAAATGTCCATCAACAGATGAACGGATAAGAAGAGCTGGTCCATGTACACTGTGGAATATTAGCCATGGAAAACTATGAAACAGTGCTCTTTGAGGCACCATAGATGAGCCTAGAGATAATCACAGAACATGAGGCAAGTCGGAAAGCAAAAGACATATCGTATGACATCACTTATAGGCGTTATCTAACCGCTGACACAAATGAACGTATTTCCACAAAGAAAGACACTCACAGACTTAGAAAACAAACTAAGCTTATGTAAAATGAAAGGTGGGGGCAATGGATAAATTAAGATTAGTGTCACCATCTGTGTACAAATACATATAAAATACATATATCAAACAGACCGACCATATAGCAAGGGAGGTCACCAGAACACTCTGCAATACGTTACATGGGAAGAAGATCTGTACAAGAATATATATATATATATATAAAACGAACAAATGAACCAGATTGTGTACACCTAGGACCAACAATATTCTAATCATTACCGCGATTGAAAAAATTAAAAGAGCGAACAAGACGTAATGTGACATAAACTTCTGGGGTTTTTTCCTGGCACATTCTATTCTAATTTGCAACCTGGGAACAGGACTTCCAGAAGGGCTCTGCTGCCCTAGTAACCAGATGTGGGAATGTAACAGTGCTGACGCCTTGTGGCCGTTTCCCACAACAGCAGCTTTAAACTCAGTGCTAATGGTCACTCAATATTCACACACATTGCAGGCTTGTAAATGACACCTGCCCTCAAAGCCAATCCTTGGGTCGTAAATGGAGGAAAAACCTCAAAAGATGTGCGCATTTCAAAACGACAATTTCAAGAGGCATATTTTACGCACATTTTGTCTTCTCTTTCTTTCTTTTTCTTCTCATAAATAAAGGGGCATGGAAAACTGCTCAACATCAGGAATTAATAAAGCCATGCAAATCCAGTGGACATAAACGTTCACCCACAGTCGTCAGAATGATCATCAGCCACAAAGTCTACAAAGAATAAAAGCTGAAGGTGTTTTAGAGAACTCTGTACCCTCTGGCGGCTGCTGGGATGTACCCTGGTAACAGCTAGTTGTGAGAACACAGTGGAGGTGCGTTTCAAGGTAAAAATTGAGCTAACATGTAATCGGGTAGGCCCACTGATGGGCCTATCTCCTCAGCAGACCAAAATCAAAAAGACACAGGCTGGCCATCCTGCACTGCAGCAACATGTGCCATAGCCAAGACTTGGAAGAAACCCAAATGTCCATCAACAGAACAATGCACCAAGAAGAAGGGGTCCATGTACACAATGGAATATTAGCCACGGAAAAGCGTGGAACAGTGCCGCTGGCACCACCATAGAAGGATCTAGAGATAATCACCCAAGAGGAAGTACGAAAGAGACCGAAAGATAGATATCCTATGACATCACTTATAGTTGTTACATAAAAATTGATACCCATGAAATCATTTCCAAGAGAAGGCCGTGCATAGATTCAGAAAACCAACTATGTTGAACCAAATGGAAAGGTGTAAGGAATGGATGAATTTGCATATGGGGGTTTACAGACATATACTGATACATATGAAATACATAATCACAAAATACCTAAGGAATACCAAGAGAGGTCGACTCAACACTCTCTAATAACCTACACGGGAAAGGATCCAAAGATGAATAGATCAACACATAGATACAATGAACCAGATGCTGTACACCTAGAACACACACAATATTTTTATCAAATTTGCTGTGATAATAAATAACAATTAAATTTCAAAAAAAACCACACAAGAAGTAGGAGATATAAGCTCTTGGGGGTTTGCCCTGGCACACTGCACTCTAATTTGCAGCCTACTACCACAATTTCCAGGAAGCCTCTGTTGCAGAAAAACCCAGAGTTGGAAATGGAGAAATGCTGCCGCCTTGTGGCCGTTTCCCGCAAGAGCGGCTTTAACCGCATAGCTATGGGTCACTTAACATTCACAAGGACTCAGGCCTCTCAAAGACACCTGCCCTCAAAAAATCTCCTGAGCTAGGCAATGGCCAAAATAATTCAAAGCAGGCAAATGTGTCAAAGAGATAGGAGGAAGAGGTAAGTTTTACTCGCTCTTTATCAAGGAAGGAAAATGGAGAAAAGCTCAACATCAGGAATTATCAGACTCACCTAACTTGCAGAAAGGTTTCAACTCAGACAAGTTAACTACCTTCAGAAAAAGACTACAAACAATAAATGCTGAAGGGGTTTTAGAGAACTCTCTTCCCTCTAGCTGCTGATGAGATGTACAGTTGTAACAGCCAATAATGAGAACAGAAAGGAGCTGCGATTTAAATTAAACATGGAGCCACCATTCCATCCAGAACACCCACAGCTGAGCCTCTCACCTGAGAAGACCAGAGTCGAGAAGACACAGGCTGCAAAAAGCTGCACTCCAGGAATTTTCACAGTAGCCAAGACACCGAAGCCACCAAAATGTCCATCAACAGATGAACGGATAAGAAGAGCTGGTCCATGTACACTGTGGAATATTAGCCATGGAAAACTATGAAACAGTGCTCTTTGAGGCACCATAGATGAGCCTAGAGATAATCACAGAACATGAGGCAAGTCGGAAAGCAAAAGACATATCGTATGACATCACTTATAGGCGTTATCTAACAGCTGACACAAATGAACGTATTTCCACAAAGAAAGACACTCACAGACTTAGAAAACAAACTAAGCTTATGTAAAATGAAAGGTGGGGGCAATGGATAAATTAAGATTAGTGTCACCATCTGTGTACAAATACATATAAAATACATATATCAAACAGACCGACCATATAGCAAGGGAGGTCACCAGAACACTCTGCAATACGTTACATGGGAAGAAGATCTGTACAAGAATATATATATATATATATATATATATATATATATATATAAAACGAACAAATGAACCAGATTGTGTACACCTAGGACCAACAATATTCTAATCATTACTGCGATTGAAAAAATTAAAAGAGCGAAGAAGACGTAATGTGACATAAACTTCTGGGGTTTTTTCCTGGCACATTCTATTCTAATTTGCAACCTGGGAACAGGACTTCCAGAAGGGCTCTGCTGCCCTAGTAACCAGATGTGGGAATGTAACAGTGCTGACGCCTTGTGGCCGTTTCCCACAACAGCAGCTTTAAACTCAGTGCTAATGGTCACTCAATATTCACACACATTGCAGGCTTGTAAATGACACCTGCCCTCAAAGCCAATCCTTGGGTCGTAAATGGAGGAAAAACCTCAAAAGATGTGCGCATTTCAAAACGACAATTTCAAGAGGCATATTTTACGCACATTTTGTCTTCTCTTTGTTTCTTTTTCTTCTCATAAATAAAGGGGCATGGAAAACTGCTCAACATCAGGAATTAATAAAGCCATGCAAATCCAGTGGACATAAACGTTCACCCACAGTCGTCAGAATGATCATCAGCCACAAAGTCTACAAAGAATAAAAGCTGAAGGTGTTTTAGAGAACTCTGTACCCTCTGGCGGCTGCTGGGATGTACCCTGGTAACAGCTAGTTGTGAGAACACAGTGGAGGTGCGTTTCAAGGTAAAACTTGAGCTAACATGTAATCGGGTAGGCCCACTGATGGGCCTATCTCCTCAGCAGACCAAAATCAAAAAGACACAGGCTGGCCATCCTGCACTGCAGCAACATGTGCCATAGCCAAGACTTGGAAGAAACCCAAATGTCCATCAACAGAACAATGCACCAAGAAGAAGGGGTCCATGTACACAATGGAATATTAGCCACGGAAAAGCGTGGAACAGTGCCGCTGGCACCACCATAGAAGGATCTAGAGATAATCACCCAAGAGGAAGTACGAAAGAGACCGAAAGATAGATATCCTATGACATCACTTATAGTTGTTACATAAAAATTGATACCCATGAAATCATTTCCAAGAGAAGGCCGTGCATAGATTCAGAAAACCAACTATGTTGAACCAAATGGAAAGGTGTAAGGAATGGATGAATTTGCATATGGGGGTTTACAGACATATACTGATACATATGAAATACATAATCACAAAATACCTAAGGAATACCAAGAGAGGTCGACTCAACACTCTCTAATAACCTACACGGGAAAGGATCCAAAGATGAATAGATCAACACATAGATACAATGAACCAGATCCTGTACACCTAGAACACACACAATATTTTTATCAAATTTGCTGTGATAATAAATAACAATTAAATTTCAAAAAAAACCACACAAGAAGTAGGAGATATAAGCTCTTGGGGGTTTGCCCTGGCACACTGCACTCTAATTTGCAGCCTACTACCACAATTTCCAGGAAGCCTCTGTTGCAGAAAAACCCAGAGTTGGAAATGGAGAAATGCTGCCGCCTTGTGGCCGTTTCCCGCAAGAGCGGCTTTAACCGCATAGCTATGGGTCACTTAACATTCACAAGGACTCAGGCCTCTCAAAGACACCTGCCCTCAAAAAATCTCCTGAGCTAGGCAATGGCCAAAATAATTCAAAGCAGGCAAATGTGTCAAAGAGATAGGAGGAAGAGGTAAGTTTTACTCGCTCTTTATCAAGGAAGGAAAATGGAGAAAAGCTCAACATCAGGAATTATCAGACTCACCTAACTTGCAGAAAGGTTTCAACTCAGACAAGTTAACTACCGTCAGAAAAAGACTACAAACAATAAATGCTGAAGGGGTTTTAGAGAACTCTCTTCCCTCTAGCTGCTGATGAGATGTACAGTTGTAACAGCCAATAATGAGAACAGAAAGGAGCTGCGATTTAAATTAAACATGGATCCACCATTCCATCCAGAACACCCACAGCTGAGCCTCTCACCTGAGAAGACCAGAGTCGAGAAGACACAGGCTGCAAAAAGCTGCACTCCAGGAATTTTCACAGTAACCAAGACACCGAAGCAACCAAAATGTCCATCAACAGATGAACGGATAAGAAGAGCTGGTCCATGTACACTGTGGAATATTAGCCATGGAAAACTATGAAACACTGCTCTTTGAGGCACCATAGATGAGCCTAGAGATAATCACAGAACATGAGGCAAGTCGGAAAGCAAAAGACATATCGTATGACATCACTTATAGGCGTTATCTAACAGCTGACACAAATGAACGTATTTCCACAAAGAAAGACACTCACAGACTTAGAAAACAAACTAAGCTTATGTAAAATGAAAGGTGGGGGCAATGGATAAATTAAGATTAGTGTCACCATCTGTGTACAAATACATATTAAATACATATATCAAACAGACCGACCATATAGCAAGGGAGGTCACCAGAACACTCTGCAATACGTTACATGGGAAGAAGATCTGTACAAGAATATATATATATATATACACATACATGAAACGAACAAATGAACCAGATTGTGTACACCTAGGACCAACAATATTCTAATCATTACCGCGATTGAAAAAATTAAAAGAGCGAACAAGACGTAATGTGACATAAACTTCTGGGGTTTTTTCCTGGCACATTCTATTCTAATTTGCAACCTGGGAACAGGACTTCCAGAAGGGCTCTGCTGCCCTAGTAACCAGATGTGGGAATATAACAATGCTGACGCCTTGTGGCCGTTTCCCACAACAGCAGCTTTAAACTCAGTGCTAATGGTCACTCAATATTCACACACATTGCAGGCTTGTAAATGACACCTGCCCTCAAAGCCAATCCTTGGGTCGTAAATCGAGGAGAAACCTCAAAAGATGTGCGCATTTCAAAACGACAATTTCAAGAGGCATATTTTACGCACATTTTGTCTTCTCTTTGTTTCTTTTTCTTCTCATAAATAAAGGGGCATGGAAAACTGCTCAACATCAGGAATTAATAAAGCCATGCAAATCCAGTGGACATAAACGTTCACCCACAGTCGTCAGAATGATCATCAGCCACAAAGTCTACAAAGAATAAAAGCTGAAGGTGTTTTAGAGAACTCTGTACCCTCTGGCGGCTGCTGGGATGTACCCTGGTAACAGCTAGTTGTGAGAACACAGTGGAGGTGCGTTTCAAGGTAAAAATTGAGCTAACATGTAATCGGGTAGGCCCACTGATGGGCCTATCTCCTCAGCAGACCAAAATCAAAAAGACACAGGCTGGCCATCCTGCACTGCAGCAACATGTGCCATAGCCAAGACTTGGAAGAAACCCAAATGTCCATCAACAGAACAATGCACCAAGAAGAAGGGGTCCATGTACACAATGGAATATTAGCCACGGAAAAGCGTGGAACAGTGCCGCTGGCACCACCATAGAAGGATCTAGAGATAATCACCCAAGAGGAAGTACGAAAGAGACCGAAAGATAGATATCCTATGACATCACTTATAGTTGTTACATAAAAATTGATACCCATGAAATCATTTCCAAGAGAAGGCCGTGCATAGATTCAGAAAACCAACTATGTTGAACCAAATGGAAAGGTGTAAGGAATGGATGAATTTGCATATGGGGGTTTACAGACATATACTGATACATATGAAATACATAATCACAAAATACCTAAGGAATACCAAGAGAGGTCGACTCAACACTCTCTAATAACCTACACGGGAAAGGATCCAAAGATGAATAGATCAACACATAGATACAATGAACCAGATGCTGTACACCTAGAACACACACAATATTTTTATCAAATTTGCTGTGATAATAAATAACAATTAAATTTCAAAAAAAACCACACAAGAAGTAGGAGATATAAGGTCTTGGGGGTTTGCCCTGGCACACTGCACTCTAATTTGCAGCCTACTACCACAATTTCCAGGAAGCCTCTGTTGCAGAAAAACCCAGAGTTGGAAATGGAGAAATGCTGCCGACTTGTGGCCGTTTCCCGCAAGAGCGGCTTTAACCGCATAGCTATGGGTCACTTAACATTCACAAGGACTCAGGCCTCTCAAAGACACCTGCCCTCAAAAAATCTCCTGAGCTAGGCAATGGCCAAAATAATTCAAAGCAGGCAACTGTGTCAAAGAGATAGGAGGAAGAGGTAAGTTTTACTCGCTCTTTATCAAGGAAGGAAAATGGAGAAAAGCTCAACATCAGGAATTATCAGACTCACCTAACTTGCAAAAAGGTTTCAACTCAGACAAGTTAACTACCGTCAGAAAAAGACTACAAACAATAAATGCTGAAGGGGTTTTAGAGAACTCTCTTCCCTCTAGCTGCTGATGAGATGTACAGTTGTAACAGCCAATAATGAGAACAGAAAGGAGCTGCGTTTTAAATTAAACATGGAGCCACCATTCCATCCAGAACACCCACAGCTGAGCCTCTCACCTGAGAAGACCAGAGTCGAGAAGACACAGGCTGCAAAAAGCTGCACTCCAGGAATTTTCACAGTAGCCAAGACACCGAAGCAACCAAAATGTCCATCAACAGATGAACGGATAAGAAGAGCTGGTCCATGTACACTGTGGAATATTAGCCATGGAAAACTATGAAACAGTGCTCTTTGAGGCACCATAGATGAGCCTAGAGATAATCACAGAACATGAGGCAAGTCGGAAAGCAAAAGACATATCGTATGACATCACTTATAGGCGTTATCTAACAGCTGACACAAATGAACGTATTTCCACAAAGAAAGACACTCACAGACTTAGAAAACAAACTAAGCTTATGTAAAATGAAAGGTGGGGGCAATGGATAAATTAAGATTAGTGTCACCATCTGTGTACATATACATATTAAATACATATATCAAACAGACCGACCATATAGCAAGGGAGGTCACCAGAACACTCTGCAATACGTTACATGGGAAGAAGATCTGTACAAGAATATATATATATATATATAAAACGAACAAATGAACCAGATTGTGTACACCTAGGACCAACAATATTCTAATCATTACCGCGATTGAAAAAATTAAAAGAGCGAACAAGACGTAATGTGACATAAACTTCTGGGGTTTTTTCCTGGCACATTCTATTCTAATTTGCAACCTGGGAACAGGACTTCCAGAAGGGCTCTGCTGCCCTAGTAACCAGATGTGGGAATGTAACAGTGCTGACGCCTTGTGGCCGTTTCCCACAACAGCAGCTTTAAACTCAGTGCTAATGGTCACTCAATATTCACACACATTGCAGGCTTGTAAATGACACCTGCCCTCAAAGCCAATCCTTGCGTCGTAAATGGAGGAAAAACCTCAAAAGATGTGCGCATTTCAAAACGACAATTTCAAGAGGCATATTTTACGCACATTTTGTCTTCTCTTTGTTTCTTTTTCTTCTCATAAATAAAGGGGCATGGAAAACTGCTCAACATCAGGAATTAATAAAGCCATGCAAATCCAGTGGACATAAACGTTCACCCACAGTCGTCAGAATGATCATCAGCCACAAAGTCTACAAAGAATAAAAGCTGAAGGTGTTTTAGAGAACTCTGTACCCTCTGGCGGCTGCTGGGATGTACCCTGGTAACAGCTAGTTGTGAGAACACAGTGGAGGTGCGTTTCAAGGTAAAAATTGAGCTAACATGTAATCGGGTAGGCCCACTGATGGGCCTATCTCCTCAGCAGACCAAAATCAAAAAGACACAGGCTGGCCATCCTGCACTGCAGCAACATGTGCCATAGCCAAGACTTGGAAGAAACCCAAATGTCCATCAACAGAACAATGCACCAAGAAGAAGGGGTCCATGTACACAATGGAATATTAGCCACGGAAAAGCGTGGAACAGTGCCGCTGGCACCACCATAGAAGGATCTAGAGATAATCACCCAAGAGGAAGTACGAAAGAGACCGAAAGATAGATATCCTATGACATCACTTATAGTTGTTACATAAAAATTGATACCCATGAAATCATTTCCAAGAGAAGGCCGTGCATAGATTCAGAAAACCAACTATGTTGAACCAAATGGAAAGGTGTAAGGAATGGATGAATTTGCATATGGGGGTTTACAGACATATACTGATACATATGAAATACATAATCACAAAATACCTAAGGAATACCAAGAGAGGTCGACTCAACACTCTCTAAAACCTACACGGGAAAGGATCCAAAGATGAATAGATCAACACATAGATACAATGAACCAGATGCTGTACACCCAGAACACACGCAACATTTTTATCAAATTTGCTGTGATAATAAATAACAATTAAATTTCAAAAAAAAACACACAAGAAGTAGGAGATATAAGCTCTTGGGGGTTTGCCCTGGCACACTGCACTCTAATTTGCAGCCTACTAACACAATTTCCAGGAAGCCTCTGTTGCAGAAAAACCCAGAGTTGGAAATAGAGAAATGCTGCCGCCTGGTGGCCGTTTCCCGCAAGAGCGGCTTTAACCGCATAGCTATGGGTCACTTAACATTCACAAGGACTCAGGCCTCTCGAAGACACCTGCCCTCAAAAAATCTCCTGAGCTAGGCAATGGCCAAAATAATTCAAAGCAGGCAAATGTGTCAAAGAGATAGGAGGAAGAGGTAAGTTTTACTCGCTCTTTATCAAGGAAGGAAAATGGAGAAAAGCTCAACATCAGGAATTATCAGACTCACCTAACTTGCAGAAAGGTTTCAACTCAGACAAGTTAACTACCGTCAGAAAAAGACTACAAACAATAAATGCTGAAGGGGTTTTAGAGAACTCTCTTCCCTCTAGCTGCTGATGAGATGTACAGTTGTAACAGCCAATAATGAGAACAGAAAGGAGCTGCGTTTTAAATTAAACATGGAGCCACCATTCCATCCAGAACACCCACAGCTGAGCCTCTCACCTGAGAAGACCAGAGTCGAGAAGACACAGGCTGCAAAAAGCTGCACTCCAGGAATTTTCACAGTAGCCAAGACACCGAAGCAACCAAAATGTCCATCAACAGATGAATGGATAAGAAGAGCTGGTCCATGTACACTGTGGAATATTAGCCATGGAAAACTATGAAACAGTGTTCTTTGAGGCACCATAGATGAGCCTAGAGATAATCACAGAACATGAGGCAAGTCGGAAAGCAAAAGACATATCGTATGACATCACTTATAGGCGTTATCTAACAGCTGACACAAATGAACGTATTTCCACAAAGAAAGACACTCACAGACTTAGAAAACAAACTAAGCTTATGTAAAATGAAAGGTGGGGGCAATGGATAAATTAAGATTAGTGTCACCATCTGTGTACAAATACATATAAAATACATATATCAAACAGACCGACCATATAGCAAGGGAGGTCACCAGAACACTCTGCAATACGTTACATGGGAAGAAGATCTGTACAAGAATATATATATATATATATATATATATATATATATATATATATATATATATATATATAAAACGAACAAATGAACCAGATTGTGTACACCTAGGACCAACAATATTCTAATCATTACTGCGATTGAAAAAATTAAAAGAGCGAAGAAGACGTAATGTGACATAAACTTCTGGGGTTTTTTCCTGGCACATTCTATTCTAATTTGCAACCTGGGAACAGGACTTCCAGAAGGGCTCTGCTGCCCTAGTAACCAGATGTGGGAATGTAACAATGCTGACGCCTTGTGGCCGTTTCCCACAACAGCAGCTTTAAACTCAGTGCTAATGGTCACTCAATATTCACACACATTGCAGGCTTGTAAATGACACCTGCCCTCAAAGCCAATCCTTGGGTCGTAAATCGAGGAGAAACCTCAAAAGATGTGCGCATTTCAAAACGACAATTTCAAGAGGCATATTTTACGCACATTTTGTCTTCTCTTTCTTTCTTTTTCTTCTCATAAATAAAGGGGCATGGAAAACTGCTCAACATCAGGAATTAATAAAGCCATGCAAATCCAGTGGACATAAACGTTCACCCACAGTCGTCAGAATGATCATCAGCCACAAAGTCTACAAAGAATAAAAGCTGAAGGTGTTTTAGAGAACTCTGTACCCTCTGGCGGCTGCTGGGATGTACCCTGGTAACAGCTAGTTGTGAGAACACAGTGGAGGTGCGTTTCAAGGTAAAACTTGAGCTAACATGTAATCGGGTAGGCCCACTGATGGGCCTATCTCCTCAGCAGACCAAAATCAAAAAGACACAGGCTGGCCATCCTGCACTGCAGCAACATGTGCCATAGCCAAGACTTGGAAGAAACCCAAATGTCCATCAACAGAACAATGCACCAAGAAGAAGGGGTCCATGTACACAATGGAATATTAGCCACGGAAAAGCGTGGAACAGTGCCGCTGGCACCACCATAGAAGGATCTAGAGATAATCACCCAAGAGGAAGTACGAAAGAGACCGAAAGATAGATATCCTATGACATCACTTATAGTTGTTACATAAAAATTGATACCCATGAAATCATTTCCAAGAGAAGGCCGTGCATAGATTCAGAAAACCAACTATGTTGAACCAAATGGAAAGGTGTAAGGAATGGATGAATTTGCATATGGGGGTTTACAGACATATACTGATACATATGAAATACATAATCACAAAATACCTAAGGAATACCAAGAGAGGTCGACTCAACACTCTCTAATAACCTACACGGGAAAGGATCCAAAGATGAATAGATCAACACATAGATACAATGAACCAGATGCTGTACACCCAGAACACACACAACATTTTTATCAAATTTGCTGTGATAATAAATAACAATTAAATTTCAAAAAAAACCACACAAGAAGTAGGAGATATAAGCTCTTGGGGGTTTGCCCTGGCACACTGCACTCTAATTTGCAGCCTACTACCACAATTTCCAGGAAGCCTCTGTTGCAGAAAAACCCAGAGTTGGAAATGGAGAAATGCTGCCGCCTTGTGGCCGTTTCCCGCAAGAGCGGCTTTAACCGCATAGCTATGGGTCACTTAACATTCACAAGGACTCAGGCCTCTCGAAGACACCTGCCCTCAAAAAATGTCCTGAGCTAGGCAATGGCCAAAATAATTCAAAGCAGGCAAATGTGTCAAAGAGATAGGAGGAAGAGGTAAGTTTTACTCGCTCTTTATCAAGGAAGGAAAATGGAGAAAAGCTCAACATCAGGAATTATCAGACTCACCTAACTTGCAGAAAGGTTTCAACTCAGACAAGTTAACTACCGTCAGAAAAAGACTACAAACAATAAATGCTGAAGGGGTTTTAGAGAACTCTCTTCCCTCTAGCTGCTGATGAGATGTACAGTTGTAACAGCCAATAATGAGAACAGAAAGGAGCTGCGTTTTAAATTAAACATTGAGCCACCATTCCATCCAGAACACCCACAGCTGAGCCTCTCACCTGAGAAGCCCAGAGTCGAGAAGACACAGGCTGCAAAAAGCTGCACTCCAGGAATTTTCACAGTAACCAAGACACCGAAGCAACCAAAATGTCCATCAACAGATGAACGGATAAGAAGAGCTGGTCCATGTACACTGTGGAATATTAGCCATGGAAAACTATGAAACACTGCTCTTTGAGGCACCATAGATGAGCCTAGAGATAATCACAGAACATGAGGCAAGTCGGAAAGCAAAAGACATATCGTATGACATCACTTATAGGCGTTATCTAACAGCTGACACAAATGAACGTATTTCCACAAAGAAAGACACTCACAGACTTAGAAAACAAACTAAGCTTATGTAAAATGAAAGGTGGGGGCAATGGATAAATTAAGATTAGTGTCACCATCTGTGTACAAATACATATAAAATACATATATCAAACAGACCGACCATATAGCAAGGGAGGTCACCAGAACACTCTGCAATACGTTACATGGGAAGAAGATCTGTACAAGAATATATATATATATATATATATATATATATATATATATATATATATATATATATATATATATATAAAACGAACAAATGAACCAGATTGTGTACACCTAGGACCAACAATATTCTAATCATTACTGCGATTGAAAAAATTAAAAGAGCGAAGAAGACGTAATGTGACATAAACTTCTGGGGTTTTTTCCTGGCACATTCTATTCTAATTTGCAACCTGGGAACAGGACTTCCAGAAGGGCTCTGCTGCCCTAGTAACCAGATGTGGGAATGTAACAATGCTGACGCCTTGTGGCCGTTTCCCACAACAGCAGCTTTAAACTCAGTGCTAATGGTCACTCAATATTCACACACATTGCAGGCTTGTAAATGACACCTGCCCTCAAAGCCAATCCTTGGGTCGTAAATCGAGGAGAAACCTCAAAAGATGTGCGCATTTCAAAACGACAATTTCAAGAGGCATATTTTACGCACATTTTGTCTTCTCTTTCTTTCTTTTTCTTCTCATAAATAAAGGGGCATGGAAAACTGCTCAACATCAGGAATTAATAAAGCCATGCAAATCCAGTGGACATAAACGTTCACCCACAGTCGTCAGAATGATCATCAGCCACAAAGTCTACAAAGAATAAAAGCTGAAGGTGTTTTAGAGAACTCTGTACCCTCTGGCGGCTGCTGGGATGTACCCTGGTAACAGCTAGTTGTGAGAACACAGTGGAGGTGCGTTTCAAGGTAAAACTTGAGCTAACATGTAATCGGGTAGGCCCACTGATGGGCCTATCTCCTCAGCAGACCAAAATCAAAAAGACACAGGCTGGCCATCCTGCACTGCAGCAACATGTGCCATAGCCAAGACTTGGAAGAAACCCAAATGTCCATCAACAGAACAATGCACCAAGAAGAAGGGGTCCATGTACACAATGGAATATTAGCCACGGAAAAGCGTGGAACAGTGCCGCTGGCACCACCATAGAAGGATCTAGAGATAATCACCCAAGAGGAAGTACGAAAGAGACTGAAAGATAGATATCCTATGACATCACTTATAGTTGTTACATAAAAATTGATACCCATGAAATCATTTCCAAGAGAAGGCCGTGCATAGATTCAGAAAACCAACTATGTTGAACCAAATGGAAAGGTGTAAGGAATGGATGAATTTGCATATGGGGGTTTACAGACATATACTGATACATATGAAATACATAATCACAAAATACCTAAGGAATACCAAGAGAGGTCGACTCAACACTCTCTAAAACCTACACGGGAAAGGATCCAAAGATGAATAGATCAACACATAGATACAATGAACCAGATGCTGTACACCCAGAACACACGCAACATTTTTATCAAATTTGCTGTGATAATAAATAACAATTAAATTTCAAAAAAAAACACACAAGAAGTAGGAGATATAAGCTCTTGGGGGTTTGCCCTGGCACACTGCACTCTAATTTGCAGCCTACTAACACAATTTCCAGGAAGCCTCTGTTGCAGAAAAACCCAGAGTTGGAAATAGAGAAATGCTGCCGCCTGGTGGCCGTTTCCCGCAAGAGCGGCTTTAACCGCATAGCTATGGGTCACTTAACATTCACAAGGACTCAGGCCTCTCGAAGACACCTGCCCTCAAAAAATCTCCTGAGCTAGGCAATGGCCAAAATAATTCAAAGCAGGCAAATGTGTCAAAGAGATAGGAGGAAGAGGTAAGTTTTACTCGCTCTTTATCAAGGAAGGAAAATGGAGAAAAGCTCAACATCAGGAATTATCAGACTCACCTAACTTGCAGAAAGGTTTCAACTCAGACAAGTTAACTACCGTCAGAAAAAGACTACAAACAATAAATGCTGAAGGGGTTTTAGAGAACTCTCTTCCCTCTAGCTGCTGATGAGATGTACAGTTGTAACAGCCAATAATGAGAACAGAAAGGAGCTGCGTTTTAAATTAAACATGGAGCCACCATTCCATCCAGAACACCCACAGCTGAGCCTCTCACCTGAGAAGACCAGAGTCGAGAAGACACAGGCTGCAAAAAGCTGCACTCCAGGAATTTTCACAGTAGCCAAGACACCGAAGCAACCAAAATGTCCATCAACAGATGAATGGATAAGAAGAGCTGGTCCATGTACACTGTGGAATATTAGCCATGGAAAACTATGAAACAGTGTTCTTTGAGGCACCATAGATGAGCCTAGAGATAATCACAGAACATGAGGCAAGTCGGAAAGCAAAAGACATATCGTATGACATCACTTATAGGCGTTATCTAACAGCTGACACAAATGAACGTATTTCCACAAAGAAAGACACTCACAGACTTAGAAAACAAACTAAGCTTATGTAAAATGAAAGGTGGGGGCAATGGATAAATTAAGATTAGTGTCACCATCTGTGTACAAATACATATAAAATACATATATCAAACAGACCGACCATATAGCAAGGGAGGTCACCAGAACACTCTGCAATACGTTACATGGGAAGAAGATCTGTACAAGAATATATATATATATATATATATATATATATATATATATATATATATATATATAAAACGAACAAATGAACCAGATTGTGTACACCTAGGACCAACAATATTCTAATCATTACTGCGATTGAAAAAATTAAAAGAGCGAAGAAGACGTAATGTGACATAAACTTCTGGGGTTTTTTCCTGGCACATTCTATTCTAATTTGCAACCTGGGAACAGGACTTCCAGAAGGGCTCTGCTGCCCTAGTAACCAGATGTGGGAATGTAACAATGCTGACGCCTTGTGGCCGTTTCCCACAACAGCAGCTTTAAACTCAGTGCTAATGGTCACTCAATATTCACACACATTGCAGGCTTGTAAATGACACCTGCCCTCAAAGCCAATCCTTGGGTCGTAAATGGAGGAGAAACCTCAAAAGATGTGCGCATTTCAAAACGACAATTTCAAGAGGCATATTTTACGCACATTTTGTCTTCTCTTTCTTTCTTTTTCTTCTCATAAATAAAGGGGCATGGAAAACTGCTCAACATCAGGAATTAATAAAGCCATGCAAATCCAGTGGACATAAACGTTCACCCACAGTCGTCAGAATGATCATCAGCCACAAAGTCTACAAAGAATAAAAGCTGAAGGTGTTTTAGAGAACTCTGTACCCTCTGGCGGCTGCTGGGATGTACCCTGGTAACAGCTAGTTGTGAGAACACAGTGGAGGTGCGTTTCAAGGTAAAACTTGAGCTAACATGTAATCGGGTAGGCCCACTGATGGGCCTATCTCCTCAGCAGACCAAAATCAAAAAGACACAGGCTGGCCATCCTGCACTGCAGCAACATGTGCCATAGCCAAGACTTGGAAGAAACCCAAATGTCCATCAACAGAACAATGCACCAAGAAGAAGGGGTCCATGTACACAATGGAATATTAGCCACGGAAAAGCGTGGAACAGTGCCGCTGGCACCACCATAGAAGGATCTAGAGATAATCACCCAAGAGGAAGTACGAAAGAGACCGAAAGATAGATATCCTATGACATCACTTATAGTTGTTACATAAAAATTGATACCCATGAAATCATTTCCAAGAGAAGGCCGTGCATAGATTCAGAAAACCAACTATGTTGAACCAAATGGAAAGGTGTAAGGAATGGATGAATTTGCATATGGGGGTTTACAGACATATACTGATACATATGAAATACATAATCACAAAATACCTAAGGAATACCAAGAGAGGTCGACTCAACACTCTCTAAAACCTACACGGGAAAGGATCCAAAGATGAATAGATCAACACATAGATACAATGAACCAGATGCTGTACACCCAGAACACACGCAACATTTTTATCAAATTTGCTGTGATAATAAATAACAATTAAATTTCAAAAAAAAACACACAAGAAGTAGGAGATATAAGCTCTTGGGGGTTTGCCCTGGCACACTGCACTCTAATTTGCAGCCTACTAACACAATTTCCAGGAAGCCTCTGTTGCAGAAAAACCCAGAGTTGGAAATAGAGAAATGCTGCCGCCTGGTGGCCGTTTCCCGCAAGAGCGGCTTTAACCGCATAGCTATGGGTCACTTAACATTCACAAGGACTCAGGCCTCTCGAAGACACCTGCCCTCAAAAAATCTCCTGAGCTAGGCAATGGCCAAAATAATTCAAAGCAGGCAAATGTGTCAAAGAGATAGGAGGAAGAGGTAAGTTTTACTCGCTCTTTATCAAGGAAGGAAAATGGAGAAAAGCTCAACATCAGGAATTATCAGACTCACCTAACTTGCAGAAAGGTTTCAACTCAGACAAGTTAACTACCGTCAGAAAAAGACTACAAACAATAAATGCTGAAGGGGTTTTAGAGAACTCTCTTCCCTCTAGCTGCTGATGAGATGTACAGTTGTAACAGCCAATAATGAGAACAGAAAGGAGCTGCGTTTTAAATTAAACATGGAGCCACCATTCCATCCAGAACACCCACAGCTGAGCCTCTCACCTGAGAAGACCAGAGTCGAGAAGACACAGGCTGCAAAAAGCTGCACTCCAGGAATTTTCACAGTAGCCAAGACACCGAAGCAACCAAAATGTCCATCAACAGATGAATGGATAAGAAGAGCTGGTCCATGTACACTGTGGAATATTAGCCATGGAAAACTATGAAACAGTGTTCTTTGAGGCACCATAGATGAGCCTAGAGATAATCACAGAACATGAGGCAAGTCGGAAAGCAAAAGACATATCGTATGACATCACTTATAGGCGTTATCTAACAGCTGACACAAATGAACGTATTTCCACAAAGAAAGACACTCACAGACTTAGAAAACAAACTAAGCTTATGTAAAATGAAAGGTGGGGGCAATGGATAAATTAAGATTAGTGTCACCATCTGTGTACAAATACATATTAAATACATATATCAAACAGACCGACCATATAGCAAGGGAGGTCACCAGAACACTCTGCAATACGTTACATGGGAAGAAGATCTGTACAAGAATATATATATATATATATAAAACGAACAAATGAACCAGATTGTGTACACCTAGGACCAACAATATTCTAATCATTACCGCGATTGAAAAAATTAAAAGAGCGAACAAGACGTAATGTGACATAAACTTCTGGGGTTTTTTCCTGGCACATTCTATTCTAATTTGCAACCTGGGAACAGGACTTCCAGAAGGGCTCTGCTGCCCTAGTAACCAGATGTGGGAATGTAACAGTGCTGACGCCTTGTGGCCGTTTCCCACAACAGCAGCTTTAAACTCAGTGCTAATGGTCACTCAATATTCACACACATTGCAGGCTTGTAAATGACACCTGCCCTCAAAGCCAATCCTTGGGTCGTAAATGGAGGAAAAACCTCAAAAGATGTGCGCATTTCAAAACGACAATTTCAAGAGGCATATTTTACGCACATTTTGTCTTCTCTTTGTTTCTTTTTCTTCTCATAAATAAAGGGGCATGGAAAACTGCTCAACATCAGGAATTAATAAAGCCATGCAAATCCAGTGGACATAAACGTTCACCCACAGTCGTCAGAATGATCATCAGCCACAAAGTCTACAAAGAATAAAAGCTGAAGGTGTTTTAGAGAACTCTGTACCCTCTGGCGGCTGCTGGGATGTACCCTGGTAACAGCTAGTTGTGAGAACACAGTGGAGGTGCGTTTCAAGGTAAAACTTGAGCTAACATGTAATCGGGTAGGCCCACTGATGGGCCTATCTCCTCAGCAGACCAAAATCAAAAAGACACAGGCTGGCCATCCTGCACTGCAGCAACATGTGCCATAGCCAAGACTTGGAAGAAACCCAAATGTCCATCAACAGAACAATGCACCAAGAAGAAGGGGTCCATGTACACAATGGAATATTAGCCACGGAAAAGCGTGGAACAGTGCCGCTGGCACCACCATAGAAGGATCTAGAGATAATCACCCAAGAGGAAGTACGAAAGAGACCGAAAGATAGATATCCTATGACATCACTTATAGTTGTTACATAAAAATTGATACCCATGAAATCATTTCCAAGAGAAGGCCGTGCATAGATTCAGAAAACCAACTATGTTGAACCAAATGGAAAGGTGTAAGGAATGGATGAATTTGCATATGGGGGTTTACAGACATATACTGATACATATGAAATACATAATCACAAAATACCTAAGGAATACCAAGAGAGGTCGACTCAACACTCTCTAATAACCTACACGGGAAAGGATCCAAAGATGAATAGATCAACACATAGATACAATGAACCAGATGCTGTACACCTAGAACACACACAATATTTTTATCAAATTTGCTGTGATAATAAATAACAATTAAATTTCAAAAAAAACCACACAAGAAGTAGGAGATATAAGCTCTTGGGGGTTTGCCCTGGCACACTGCACTCTAATTTGCAGCCTACTACCACAATTTCCAGGAAGCCTCTGTTGCAGAAAAACCCAGAGTTGGAAATGGAGAAATGCTGCCGCCTTGTGGCCGTTTCCCGCAAGAGCGGCTTTAACCGCATAGCTATGGGTCACTTAACATTCACAAGGACTCAGGCCTCTCAAAGACACCTGCCCTCAAAAAATCTCCTGAGCTAGGCAATGGCCAAAATAATTCAAAGCAGGCAAATGTGTCAAAGAGATAGGAGGAAGAGGTAAGTTTTACTCGCTCTTTATCAAGGAAGGAAAATGGAGAAAAGCTCAACATCAGGAATTATCAGACTCACCTAACTTGCAGAAAGGTTTCAACTCAGACAAGTTAACTACCGTCAGAAAAAGACTACAAACAATAAATGCTGAAGGGGTTTTAGAGAACTCTCTTCCCTCTAGCTGCTGATGAGATGTACAGTTGTAACAGCCAATAATGAGAACAGAAAGGAGCTGCGATTTAAATTAAACATGGATCCACCATTCCATCCAGAACACCCACAGCTGAGCCTCTCACCTGAGAAGACCAGAGTCGAGAAGACACAGGCTGCAAAAAGCTGCACTCCAGGAATTTTCACAGTAACCAAGACACCGAAGCAACCAAAATGTCCATCAACAGATGAACGGATAAGAAGAGCTGGTCCATGTACACTGTGGAATATTAGCCATGGAAAACTATGAAACACTGCTCTTTGAGGCACCATAGATGAGCCTAGAGATAATCACAGAACATGAGGCAAGTCGGAAAGCAAAAGACATATCGTATGACATCACTTATAGGCGTTATCTAACAGCTGACACAAATGAACGTATTTCCACAAAGAAAGACACTCACAGACTTAGAAAACAAACTAAGCTTATGTAAAATGAAAGGTGGGGGCAATGGATAAATTAAGATTAGTGTCACCATCTGTGTACAAATACATATTAAATACATATATCAAACAGACCGACCATATAGCAAGGGAGGTCACCAGAACACTCTGCAATACGTTACATGGGAAGAAGATCTGTACAAGAATATATATATATATATACACATACATGAAACGAACAAATGAACCAGATTGTGTACACCTAGGACCAACAATATTCTAATCATTACCGCGATTGAAAAAATTAAAAGAGCGAACAAGACGTAATGTGACATAAACTTCTGGGGTTTTTTCCTGGCACATTCTATTCTAATTTGCAACCTGGGAACAGGACTTCCAGAAGGGCTCTGCTGCCCTAGTAACCAGATGTGGGAATATAACAATGCTGACGCCTTGTGGCCGTTTCCCACAACAGCAGCTTTAAACTCAGTGCTAATGGTCACTCAATATTCACACACATTGCAGGCTTGTAAATGACACCTGCCCTCAAAGCCAATCCTTGGGTCGTAAATCGAGGAGAAACCTCAAAAGATGTGCGCATTTCAAAACGACAATTTCAAGAGGCATATTTTACGCACATTTTGTCTTCTCTTTGTTTCTTTTTCTTCTCATAAATAAAGGGGCATGGAAAACTGCTCAACATCAGGAATTAATAAAGCCATGCAAATCCAGTGGACATAAACGTTCACCCACAGTCGTCAGAATGATCATCAGCCACAAAGTCTACAAAGAATAAAAGCTGAAGGTGTTTTAGAGAACTCTGTACCCTCTGGCGGCTGCTGGGATGTACCCTGGTAACAGCTAGTTGTGAGAACACAGTGGAGGTGCGTTTCAAGGTAAAACTTGAGCTAACATGTAATCGGGTAGGCCCACTGATGGGCCTATCTCCTCAGCAGACCAAAATCAAAAAGACACAGGCTGGCCATCCTGCACTGCAGCAACATGTGCCATAGCCAAGACTTGGAAGAAACCCAAATGTCCATCAACAGAACAATGCACCAAGAAGAAGGGGTCCATGTACACAATGGAATATTAGCCACGGAAAAGCGTGGAACAGTGCCGCTGGCACCACCATAGAAGGATCTAGAGATAATCACCCAAGAGGAAGTACGAAAGAGACCGAAAGATAGATATCCTATGACATCACTTATAGTTGTTACATAAAAATTGATACCCATGAAATCATTTCCAAGAGAAGGCCGTGCATAGATTCAGAAAACCAACTATGTTGAACCAAATGGAAAGGTGTAAGGAATGGATGAATTTGCATATGGGGGTTTACAGACATATACTGATACATATGAAATACATAATCACAAAATACCTAAGGAATACCAAGAGAGGTCGACTCAACACTCTCTAATAACCTACACGGGAAAGGATCCAAAGATGAATAGATCAACACATAGATACAATGAACCAGATGCTGTACACCTAGAACACACACAATATTTTTATCAAATTTGCTGTGATAATAAATAACAATTAAATTTCAAAAAAAACCACACAAGAAGTAGGAGATATAAGGTCTTGGGGGTTTGCCCTGGCACACTGCACTCTAATTTGCAGCCTACTACCACAATTTCCAGGAAGCCTCTGTTGCAGAAAAACCCAGAGTTGGAAATGGAGAAATGCTGCCGACTTGTGGCCGTTTCCCGCAAGAGCGGCTTTAACCGCATAGCTATGGGTCACTTAACATTCACAAGGACTCAGGCCTCTCAAAGACACCTGCCCTCAAAAAATCTCCTGAGCTAGGCAATGGCCAAAATAATTCAAAGCAGGCAACTGTGTCAAAGAGATAGGAGGAAGAGGTAAGTTTTACTCGCTCTTTATCAAGGAAGGAAAATGGAGAAAAGCTCAACATCAGGAATTATCAGACTCACCTAACTTGCAAAAAGGTTTCAACTCAGACAAGTTAACTACCGTCAGAAAAAGACTACAAACAATAAATGCTGAAGGGGTTTTAGAGAACTCTCTTCCCTCTAGCTGCTGATGAGATGTACAGTTGTAACAGCCAATAATGAGAACAGAAAGGAGCTGCGTTTTAAATTAAACATGGAGCCACCATTCCATCCAGAACACCCACAGCTGAGCCTCTCACCTGAGAAGACCAGAGTCGAGAAGACACAGGCTGCAAAAAGCTGCACTCCAGGAATTTTCACAGTAGCCAAGACACCGAAGCAACCAAAATGTCCATCAACAGATGAACGGATAAGAAGAGCTGGTCCATGTACACTGTGGAATATTAGCCATGGAAAACTATGAAACAGTGCTCTTTGAGGCACCATAGATGAGCCTAGAGATAATCACAGAACATGAGGCAAGTCGGAAAGCAAAAGACATATCGTATGACATCACTTATAGGCGTTATCTAACAGCTGACACAAATGAACGTATTTCCACAAAGAAAGACACTCACAGACTTAGAAAACAAACTAAGCTTATGTAAAATGAAAGGTGGGGGCAATGGATAAATTAAGATTAGTGTCACCATCTGTGTACAAATACATATTAAATACATATATCAAACAGACCGACCATATAGCAAGGGAGGTCACCAGAACACTCTGCAATACGTTACATGGGAAGAAGATCTGTACAAGAATATATATATATATATATAAAACGAACAAATGAACCAGATTGTGTACACCTAGGACCAACAATATTCTAATCATTACCGCGATTGAAAAAATTAAAAGAGCGAACAAGACGTAATGTGACATAAACTTCTGGGGTTTTTTCCTGGCACATTCTATTCTAATTTGCAACCTGGGAACAGGACTTCCAGAAGGGCTCTGCTGCCCTAGTAACCAGATGTGGGAATGTAACAGTGCTGACGACTTGTGGCCGTTTCCCACAACAGCAGCTTTAAACTCAGTGCTAATGGTCACTCAATATTCACACACATTGCAGGCTTGTAAATGACACCTGCCCTCAAAGCCAATCCTTGCGTCGTAAATGGAGGAAAAACCTCAAAAGATGTGCGCATTTCAAAACGACAATTTCAAGAGGCATATTTTACGCACATTTTGTCTTCTCTTTGTTTCTTTTTCTTCTCATAAATAAAGGGGCATGGAAAACTGCTCAACATCAGGAATTAATAAAGCCATGCAAATCCAGTGGACATAAACGTTCACCCACAGTCGTCAGAATGATCATCAGCCACAAAGTCTACAAAGAATAAAAGCTGAAGGTGTTTTAGAGAACTCTGTACCCTCTGGCGGCTGCTGGGATGTACCCTGGTAACAGCTAGTTGTGAGAACACAGTGGAGGTGCGTTTCAAGGTAAAAATTGAGCTAACATGTAATCGGGTAGGCCCACTGATGGGCCTATCTCCTCAGCAGACCAAAATCAAAAAGACACAGGCTGGCCATCCTGCACTGCAGCAACATGTGCCATAGCCAAGACTTGGAAGAAACCCAAATGTCCATCAACAGAACAATGCACCAAGAAGAAGGGGTCCATGTACACAATGGAATATTAGCCACGGAAAAGCGTGGAACAGTGCCGCTGGCACCACCATAGAAGGATCTAGAGATAATCACCCAAGAGGAAGTACGAAAGAGACCGAAAGATAGATATCCTATGACATCACTTATAGTTGTTACATAAAAATTGATACCCATGAAATCATTTCCAAGAGAAGGCCGTGCATAGATTCAGAAAACCAACTATGTTGAACCAAATGGAAAGGTGTAAGGAATGGATGAATTTGCATATGGGGGTTTACAGACATATACTGATACATATGAAATACATAATCACAAAATACCTAAGGAATACCAAGAGAGGTCGACTCAACACTCTCTAATAACCTACACGGGAAAGGATCCAAAGATGAATAGATCAACACATAGATACAATGAACCAGATGCTGTACACCTAGAACACACACAATATTTTTATCAAATTTGCTGTGATAATAAATAACAATTAAATTTCAAAAAAAACCACACAAGAAGTAGGAGATATAAGCTCTTGGGGGTTTGCCCTGGCACACTGCACTCTAATTTGCAGCCTACTACCACAATTTCCAGGAAGCCTCTGTTGCAGAAAAACCCAGAGTTGGAAATGGAGAAATGCTGCCGCCTTGTGGCCGTTTCCCGCAAGAGCGGCTTTAACCGCATAGCTATGGGTCACTTAACATTCACAAGGACTCAGGCCTCTCAAAGACACCTGCCCTCAAAAAATCTCCTGAGCTAGGCAATGGCCAAAATAATTCAAAGCAGGCAAATGTGTCAAAGAGATAGGAGGAAGAGGTAAGTTTTACTCGCTCTTTATCAAGGAAGGAAAATGGAGAAAAGCTCAACATCAGGAATTATCAGACTCACCTAACTTGCAGAAAGGTTTCAACTCAGACAAGTTAACTACCGTCAGAAAAAGACTACAAACAATAAATGCTGAAGGGGTTTTAGAGAACTCTCTTCCCTCTAGCTGCTGATGAGATGTACAGTTGTAACAGCCAATAATGAGAACAGAAAGGAGCTGCGCTTTAAATAAAAAATGGAGCCACCATTCCATCCAGAACACCCACAGCTGAGCCTCTCACCTGAGAAGACCAGAGTCGAGAAGACACAGGCTGCAAAAAGCTGCACTCCAGGAATTTTCACAGTAGCCAAGACACCGAAGCAACCAAAATGTCCATCAACAGATGAACGGATAAGAGCTGGTCCATGTACACTGTGGAATATTAGCCATGGAAAACTATGAAACAGTGCTCTTTGAGGCACCATAGATGATCCTAGAGATAATCACAGAACATGAGGCAAGTCGGAAAGCAAAAGACATATCGTATGACATCACTTATAGGCGTTATCTAACAGCTGACACAAATGAACGTATTTCCACAAAGAAAGACACTCACAGACTTAGAAAACAAACTAAGCTTATGTAAAATGAAAGGTGGGGGCAATGGATAAATTAAGATTAGTGTCACCATCTGTGTACAAATACATATAAAATACATATATCAAACAGACCGACCATATAGCAAGGGAGGTCACCAGAACACTCTGCAATACGTTACATGGGAAGAAGATCTGTACAAGAATATATATATATATATATATAAAACGAACAAATGAACCAGATTGTGTACACCTAGGACGAACAATATTCTAATCATTACTGCGATTGAAAAAATTAAAAGAGCGAAGAAGACGTAATGTGACATAAACTTCTGGGGTTTTTTCCTGGCACATTCTATTCTAATTTGCAACCTGGGAACAGGACTTCCAGAAGGGCTCTGCTGCCCTAGTAACCAGATGTGGGAATGTAACAATGCTGACGCCTTGTGGCCGTTTCCCACAACAGCAGCTTTAAACTCAGTGCTAATGGTCACTCAATATTCACACACATTGCAGGCTTGTAAATGACACCTGCCCTCAAAGCCAATCCTTGGGTCATAAATCGAGGAGAAACCTCAAAAGATGTGCGCATTTCAAAACGACAATTTCAAGAGGCATATTTTACGCACATTTTGTCTTCTCTTTCTTTCTTTTTCTTCTCATAAATAAAGGGGCATGGAAAACTGCTCAACATCAGGAATTAATAAAGCCATGCAAATCCAGTGGACATAAACGTTCACCCACAGTCGTCAGAATGATCATCAGCCACAAAGTCTACAAAGAATAAAAGCTGAAGGTGTTTTAGAGAACTCTGTACCCTCTGGCGGCTGCTGGGATGTACCCTGGTAACAGCTAGTTGTGAGAACACAGTGGAGGTGCGTTTCAAGGTAAAAATTGAGCTAACATGTAATCGGGTAGGCCCACTGATGGGCCTATCTCCTCAGCAGACCAAAATCAAAAAGACACAGGCTGGCCATCCTGCACTGCAGCAACATGTGCCATAGCCAAGACTTGGAAGAAACCCAAATGTCCATCAACAGAACAATGCACCAAGAAGAAGGGGTCCATGTACACAATGGAATATTAGCCACGGAAAAGCGTGGAACAGTGCCGCTGGCACCACCATAGAAGGATCTAGAGATAATCACCCAAGAGGAAGTACGAAAGAGACCGAAAGATAGATATCCTATGACATCACTTATAGTTGTTACATAAAAATTGATACCCATGAAATCATTTCCAAGAGAAGGCCGTGCATAGATTCAGAAAACCAACTATGTTGAACCAAATAGAAAGGTGTAAGGAATGGATGAATTTGCATATGGGGGTTTACAGACATATACTGATACATATGAAATACATAATCACAAAATACCTAAGGAATACCAAGAGAGGTCGACTCAACACTCTCTAAAACCTACACGGGAAAGGATCCAAAGATGAATAGATCAACACATAGATACAATGAACCAGATGCTGTACACCCAGAACACACGCAACATTTTTATCAAATTTGCTGTGATAATAAATAACAATTAAATTTCAAAAAAAAACACACAAGAAGTAGGAGATATAAGCTCTTGGGGGTTTGCCCTGGCACACTGCACTCTAATTTGCAGCCTACTAACACAATTTCCAGGAAGCCTCTGTTGCAGAAAAACCCAGAGTTGGAAATAGAGAAATGCTGCCGCCTTGTGGCCGTTTCCCGCAAGAGCGGCTTTAACCGCATAGCTATGGGTCACTTAACATTCACAAGGACTCAGGCCTCTCAAAGACACCTGCCCTCAAAAAATCTCCTGAGCTAGGCAATGGCCAAAATAATTCAAAGCAGGCAAATGTGTCAAAGAGATAGGAGGAAGAGGTAAGTTTTACTCGCTCTTTATCAAGGAAGGAAAATGGAGAAAAGCTCAACATCAGGAATTATCAGACTCACCTAACTTGCAGAAAGGTTTCAACTCAGACAAGTTAACTACCGTCAGAAAAAGACTACAAACAATAAATGCTGAAGGGGTTTTAGAGAACTCTCTTCCCTCTAGCTGCTGATGAGATGTACAGTTGTAACAGCCAATAATGAGAACAGAAAGGAGCTGCGTTTTAAATTAAACATGGAGCCACCATTCCATCCAGAACACCCACAGCTGAGCCTCTCACCTGAGAAGACCAGAGTCGAGAAGACACAGGCTGCAAAAAGCTGCACTCCAGGAATTTTCACAGTAGCCAAGACACCGAAGCAACCAAAATGTCCATCAACAGATGAATGGATAAGAAGAGCTGGTCCATGTACACTGTGGAATATTAGCCATGGAAAACTATGAAACAGTGTTCTTTGAGGCACCATAGATGAGCCTAGAGATAATCACAGAACATGAGGCAAGTCGGAAAGCAAAAGACATATCGTATGACATCACTTATAGGCGTTATCTAACAGCTGACACAAATGAACGTATTTCCACAAAGAAAGACACTCACAGACTTAGAAAACAAACTAAGCTTATGTAAAATGAAAGGTGGGGGCAATGGATAAATTAAGATTAGTGTCACCATCTGTGTACAAATACATATTAAATACATATATCAAACAGACCGACCATATAGCAAGGGAGGTCACCAGAACACTCTGCAATACGTTACATGGGAAGAAGATCTGTACAAGAATATATATATATATATATATAAAACGAACAAATGAACCAGATTGTGTACACCTAGGACCAACAATATTCTAATCATTACCGCGATTGAAAAAATTAAAAGAGCGAACAAGACGTAATGTGACATAAACTTCTGGGGTTTTTTCCTGGCACATTCTATTCTAATTTGCAACCTGGGAACAGGACTTCCAGAAGGGCTCTGCTGCCCTAGTAACCAGATGTGGGAATGTAACAGTGCTGACGCCTTGTGGCCGTTTCCCACAACAGCAGCTTTAAACTCAGTGCTAATGGTCACTCAATATTCACACACATTGCAGGCTTGTAAATGACACCTGCCCTCAAAGCCAATCCTTGCGTCGTAAATGGAGGAAAAACCTCAAAAGATGTGCGCATTTCAAAACGACAATTTCAAGAGGCATATTTTACGCACACTTTGTCTTCTCTTTCTTTTTCTTCTCATAAATAAAGGGGCATGGAAAACTGCTCAACATCAGGAATTAATAAAGCCATGCAAATCCAGTGGACATAAACGTTCACCCACAGTCGTCAGAATGATCATCAGCCACAAAGTCTACAAAGAATAAAAGCTGAAGGTGTTTTAGAGAACTCTGTACCCTCTGGCGGCTGCTGGGATGTACCCTGGTAACAGCTAGTTGTGAGAACACAGTGGAGGTGCGTTTCAAGGTAAAACTTGAGCTAACATGTAATCGGGTAGGCCCACTGATGGGCCTATCTCCTCAGCAGACCAAAATCAAAAAGACACAGGCTGGCCATCCTGCACTGCAGCAACATGTGCCATAGCCAAGACTTGGAAGAAACCCAAATGTCCATCAACAGAACAATGCACCAAGAAGAAGGGGTCCATGTACACAATGGAATATTAGCCACGGAAAAGCGTGGAACAGTGCCGCTGGCACCACCATAGAAGGATCTAGAGATAATCACCCAAGAGGAAGTACGAAAGAGACCGAAAGATAGATATCCTATGACATCACTTATAGTTGTTACATAAAAATTGATACCCATGAAATCATTTCCAAGAGAAGGCCGTGCATAGATTCAGAAAACCAACTATGTTGAACCAAATGGAAAGGTGTAAGGAATGGATGAATTTGCATATGGGGGTTTACAGACATATACTGATACATATGAAATACATAATCACAAAATACCTAAGGAATACCAAGAGAGGTCGACTCAACACTCTCTAATAACCTACACGGGAAAGGATCCAAAGATGAATAGATCAACACATAGATACAATGAACCAGATGCTGTACACCTAGAACACACACAATATTTTTATCAAATTTGCTGTGATAATAAATAACAATTAAATTTCAAAAAAAACCACACAAGAAGTAGGAGATATAAGCTCTTGGGGGTTTGCCCTGGCACACTGCACTCTAATTTGCAGCCTACTACCACAATTTCCAGGAAGCCTCTGTTGCAGAAAAACCCAGAGTTGGAAATGGAGAAATGCTGCCGCCTTGTGGCCGTTTCCCGCAAGAGCGGCTTTAACCGCATAGCTATGGGTCACTTAACATTCACAAGGACTCAGGCCTCTCAAAGACACCTGCCCTCAAAAAATCTCCTGAGCTAGGCAATGGCCAAAATAATTCAAAGCAGGCAAATGTGTCAAAGAGATAGGAGGAAGAGGTAAGTTTTACTCGCTCTTTATCAAGGAAGGAAAATGGAGAAAAGCTCAACATCAGGAATTATCAGACTCACCTAACTTGCAGAAAGGTTTCAACTCAGACAAGTTAACTACCGTCAGAAAAAGACTACAAACAATAAATGCTGAAGGGGTTTTAGAGAACTCTCTTCCCTCTAGCTGCTGATGAGATGTACAGTTGTAACAGCCAATAATGAGAACAGAAAGGAGCTGCGCTTTAAATAAAAAATGGAGCCACCATTCCATCCAGAACACCCACAGCTGAGCCTCTCACCTGAGAAGACCAGAGTCGAGAAGACACAGGCTGCAAAAAGCTGCACTCCAGGAATTTTCACAGTAGCCAAGACACCGAAGCAACCAAAATGTCCATCAACAGATGAACGGATAAGAGCTGGTCCATGTACACTGTGGAATATTAGCCATGGAAAACTATGAAACAGTGTTCTTTGAGGCACCATAGATGAGCCTAGAGATAATCACAGAACATGAGGCAAGTCGGAAAGCAAAAGACATATCGTATGACATCACTTATAGGCGTTATCTAACAGCTGACACAAATGAACGTATTTCCACAAAGAAAGACACTCACAGACTTAGAAAACAAACTAAGCTTATGTAAAATGAAAGGTGGGGGCAATGGATAAATTAAGATTAGTGTCACCATCTGTGTACAAATACATATAAAATACATATATCAAACAGACCGACCATATAGCAAGGGAGGTCACCAGAACACTCTGCAATACGTTACATGGGAAGAAGATCTGTACAAGAATATATATATATATATATATAAAACGAACAAATGAACCAGATTGTGTACACCTAGGACGAACAATATTCTAATCATTACTGCGATTGAAAAAATTAAAAGAGCGAAGAAGACGTAATGTGACATAAACTTCTGGGGTTTTTTCCTGGCACATTCTATTCTAATTTGCAACCTGGGAACAGGACTTCCAGAAGGGCTCTGCTGCCCTAGTAACCAGATGTGGGAATGTAACAATGCTGACGCCTTGTGGCCGTTTCCCACAACAGCAGCTTTAAACTCAGTGCTAATGGTCACTCAATATTCACACACATTGCAGGCTTGTAAATGACACCTGCCCTCAAAGCCAATCCTTGGGTCATAAATCGAGGAGAAACCTCAAAAGATGTGCGCATTTCAAAACGACAATTTCAAGAGGCATATTTTACGCACATTTTGTCTTCTCTTTCTTTCTTTTTCTTCTCATAAATAAAGGGGCATGGAAAACTGCTCAACATCAGGAATTAATAAAGCCATGCAAATCCAGTGGACATAAACGTTCACCCACAGTCGTCAGAATGATCATCAGCCACAAAGTCTACAAAGAATAAAAGCTGAAGGTGTTTTAGAGAACTCTGTACCCTCTGGCGGCTGCTGGGATGTACCCTGGTAACAGCTAGTTGTGAGAACACAGTGGAGGTGCGTTTCAAGGTAAAAATTGAGCTAACATGTAATCGGGTAGGCCCACTGATGGGCCTATCTCCTCAGCAGACCAAAATCAAAAAGACACAGGCTGGCCATCCTGCACTGCAGCAACATGTGCCATAGCCAAGACTTGGAAGAAACCCAAATGTCCATCAACAGAACAATGCACCAAGAAGAAGGGGTCCATGTACACAATGGAATATTAGCCACGGAAAAGCGTGGAACAGTGCCGCTGGCACCACCATAGAAGGATCTAGAGATAATCACCCAAGAGGAAGTACGAAAGAGACCGAAAGATAGATATCCTATGACATCACTTATAGTTGTTACATAAAAATTGATACCCATGAAATCATTTCCAAGAGAAGGCCGTGCATAGATTCAGAAAACCAACTATGTTGAACCAAATAGAAAGGTGTAAGGAATGGATGAATTTGCATATGGGGGTTTACAGACATATACTGATACATATGAAATACATAATCACAAAATACCTAAGGAATACCAAGAGAGGTCGACTCAACACTCTCTAAAACCTACACGGGAAAGGATCCAAAGATGAATAGATCAACACATAGATACAATGAACCAGATGCTGTACACCCAGAACACACGCAACATTTTTATCAAATTTGCTGTGATAATAAATAACAATTAAATTTCAAAAAAAAACACACAAGAAGTAGGAGATATAAGCTCTTGGGGGTTTGCCCTGGCACACTGCACTCTAATTTGCAGCCTACTAACACAATTTCCAGGAAGCCTCTGTTGCAGAAAAACCCAGAGTTGGAAATAGAGAAATGCTGCCGCCTTGTGGCCGTTTCCCGCAAGAGCGGCTTTAACCGCATAGCTATGGGTCACTTAACATTCACAAGGACTCAGGCCTCTCAAAGACACCTGCCCTCAAAAAATCTCCTGAGCTAGGCAATGGCCAAAATAATTCAAAGCAGGCAAATGTGTCAAAGAGATAGGAGGAAGAGGTAAGTTTTACTCGCTCTTTATCAAGGAAGGAAAATGGAGAAAAGCTCAACATCAGGAATTATCAGACTCACCTAACTTGCAGAAAGGTTTCAACTCAGACAAGTTAACTACCGTCAGAAAAAGACTACAAACAATAAATGCTGAAGGGGTTTTAGAGAACTCTCTTCCCTCTAGCTGCTGATGAGATGTACAGTTGTAACAGCCAATAATGAGAACAGAAAGGAGCTGCGTTTTAAATTAAACATGGAGCCACCATTCCATCCAGAACACCCACAGCTGAGCCTCTCACCTGAGAAGACCAGAGTCGAGAAGACACAGGCTGCAAAAAGCTGCACTCCAGGAATTTTCACAGTAGCCAAGACACCGAAGCAACCAAAATGTCCATCAACAGATGAATGGATAAGAAGAGCTGGTCCATGTACACTGTGGAATATTAGCCATGGAAAACTATGAAACAGTGTTCTTTGAGGCACCATAGATGAGCCTAGAGATAATCACAGAACATGAGGCAAGTCGGAAAGCAAAAGACATATCGTATGACATCACTTATAGGCGTTATCTAACAGCTGACACAAATGAACGTATTTCCACAAAGAAAGACACTCACAGACTTAGAAAACAAACTAAGCTTATGTAAAATGAAAGGTGGGGGCAATGGATAAATTAAGATTAGTGTCACCATCTGTGTACAAATACATATTAAATACATATATCAAACAGACCGACCATATAGCAAGGGAGGTCACCAGAACACTCTGCAATACGTTACATGGGAAGAAGATCTGTACAAGAATATATATATATATATATATATATATATATATATATATACACATACATGAAACGAACAAATGAACCAGATTGTGTACACCTAGGACCAACAATATTCTAATCATTACCGCGATTGAAAAAATTAAAAGAGCGAACAAGACGTAATGTGACATAAACTTCTGGGGTTTTTTCCTGGCACATTCTATTCTAATTTGCAACCTGGGAACAGGACTTCCAGAAGGGCTCTGCTGCCCTAGTAACCAGATGTGGGAATGTAACAGTGCTGACGCCTTCTGGCCGTTTCCCACAACAGCAGCTTTAAACTCAGTGCTAATGGTCACTCAATATTCACACACATTGCAGGCTTGTAAATGACACCTGCCCTCAAAGCCAATCCTTGGGTCGTAAATGGAGGAAAAACCTCAAAAGATGTGCGCATTTCAAAACGACAATTTCAAGAGGCATATTTTACGCACACTTTGTCTTCTCTTTCTTTTTCTTCTCATAAATAAAGGGGCATGGAAAACTGCTCAACATCAGGAATTAATAAAGCCATGCAAATCCAGTGGACATAAACGTTCACCCACAGTCGTCAGAATGATCATCAGCCACAAAGTCTACAAAGAATAAAAGCTGAAGGTGTTTTAGAGAACTCTGTACCCTCTGGCGGCTGCTGGGATGTACCCTGGTAACAGCTAGTTGTGAGAACACAGTGGAGGTGCGTTTCAAGGTAAAAATTGAGCTAACATGTAATCGGGTAGGCCCACTGATGGGCCTATCTCCTCAGCAGACCAAAATCAAAAAGACACAGGCTGGCCATCCTGCACTGCAGCAACATGTGCCATAGCCAAGACTTGGAAGAAACCCAAATGTCCATCAACAGAACAATGCACCAAGAAGAAGGGGTCCATGTACACAATGGAATATTAGCCACGGAAAAGCGTGGAACAGTGCCGCTGGCACCACCATAGAAGGATCTAGAGATAATCACCCAAGAGGAAGTACGAAAGAGACCGAAAGATAGATATCCTATGACATCACTTATAGTTGTTACATAAAAATTGATACCCATGAAATCATTTCCAAGAGAAGGCCGTGCATAGATTCAGAAAACCAACTATGTTGAACCAAATAGAAAGGTGTAAGGAATGGATGAATTTGCATATGGGGGTTTACAGACATATACTGATACATATGAAATACATAATCACAAAATACCTAAGGAATACCAAGAGAGGTCGACTCAACACTCTCTAAAACCTACACGGGAAAGGATCCAAAGATGAATAGATCAACACATAGATACAATGAACCAGATGCTGTACACCCAGAACACACGCAACATTTTTATCAAATTTGCTGTGATAATAAATAACAATTAAATTTCAAAAAAAAACACACAAGAAGTAGGAGATATAAGCTCTTGGGGGTTTGCCCTGGCACACTGCACTCTAATTTGCAGCCTACTAACACAATTTCCAGGAAGCCTCTGTTGCAGAAAAACCCAGAGTTGGAAATAGAGAAATGCTGCCGCCTTGTGGCCGTTTCCCGCAAGAGCGGCTTTAACCGCATAGCTATGGGTCACTTAACATTCACAAGGACTCAGGCCTCTCAAAGACACCTGCCCTCAAAAAATCTCCTGAGCTAGGCAATGGCCAAAATAATTCAAAGCAGGCAAATGTGTCAAAGAGATAGGAGGAAGAGGTAAGTTTTACTCGCTCTTTATCAAGGAAGGAAAATGGAGAAAAGCTCAACATCAGGAATTATCAGACTCACCTAACTTGCAGAAAGGTTTCAACTCAGACAAGTTAACTACCGTCAGAAAAAGACTACAAACAATAAATGCTGAAGGGGTTTTAGAGAACTCTCTTCCCTCTAGCTGCTGATGAGATGTACAGTTGTAACAGCCAATAATGAGAACAGAAAGGAGCTGCGTTTTAAATTAAACATGGAGCCACCATTCCATCCAGAACACCCACAGCTGAGCCTCTCACCTGAGAAGACCAGAGTCGAGAAGACACAGGCTGCAAAAAGCTGCACTCCAGGAATTTTCACAGTAGCCAAGACACCGAAGCAACCAAAATGTCCATCAACAGATGAATGGATAAGAAGAGCTGGTCCATGTACACTGTGGAATATTAGCCATGGAAAACTATGAAACAGTGTTCTTTGAGGCACCATAGATGAGCCTAGAGATAATCACAGAACATGAGGCAAGTCGGAAAGCAAAAGACATATCGTATGACATCACTTATAGGCGTTATCTAACAGCTGACACAAATGAACGTATTTCCACAAAGAAAGACACTCACAGACTTAGAAAACAAACTAAGCTTATGTAAAATGAAAGGTGGGGGCAATGGATAAATTAAGATTAGTGTCACCATCTGTGTACAAATACATATTAAATACATATATCAAACAGACCGACCATATAGCAAGGGAGGTCACCAGAACACTCTGCAATACGTTACATGGGAAGAAGATCTGTACAAGAATATATATATATATATATATAAAACGAACAAATGAACCAGATTGTGTACACCTAGGACCAACAATATTCTAATCATTACCGCGATTGAAAAAATTAAAAGAGCGAACAAGACGTAATGTGACATAAACTTCTGGGGTTTTTTCCTGGCACATTCTATTCTAATTTGCAACCTGGGAACAGGACTTCCAGAAGGGCTCTGCTGCCCTAGTAACCAGATGTGGGAATGTAACAGTGCTGACGCCTTCTGGCCGTTTCCCACAACAGCAGCTTTAAACTCAGTGCTAATGGTCACTCAATATTCACACACATTGCAGGCTTGTAAATGACACCTGCCCTCAAAGCCAATCCTTGGGTCGTAAATGGAGGAAAAACCTCAAAAGATGTGCGCATTTCAAAACGACAATTTCAAGAGGCATATTTTACGCACACTTTGTCTTCTCTTTCTTTTTCTTCTCATAAATAAAGGGGCATGGAAAACTGCTCAACATCAGGAATTAATAAAGCCATGCAAATCCAGTGGACATAAACGTTCACCCACAGTCGTCAGAATGATCATCAGCCACAAAGTCTACAAAGAATAAAAGCTGAAGGTGTTTTAGAGAACTCTGTACCCTCTGGCGGCTGCTGGGATGTACCCTGGTAACAGCTAGTTGTGAGAACACAGTGGAGGTGCGTTTCAAGGTAAAAATTGAGCTAACATGTAATCGGGTAGGCCCACTGATGGGCCTATCTCCTCAGCAGACCAAAATCAAAAAGACACAGGCTGGCCATCCTGCACTGCAGCAACATGTGCCATAGCCAAGACTTGGAAGAAACCCAAATGTCCATCAACAGAACAATGCACCAAGAAGAAGGGGTCCATGTACACAATGGAATATTAGCCACGGAAAAGCGTGGAACAGTGCCGCTGGCACCACCATAGAAGGATCTAGAGATAATCACCCAAGAGGAAGTACGAAAGAGACCGAAAGATAGATATCCTATGACATCACTTATAGTTGTTACATAAAAATTGATACCCATGAAATCATTTCCAAGAGAAGGCCGTGCATAGATTCAGAAAACCAACTATGTTGAACCAAATGGAAAGGTGTAAGGAATGGATGAATTTGCATATGGGGGTTTACAGACATATACTGATACATATGAAATACATAATCACAAAATACCTAAGGAATACCAAGAGAGGTCGACTCAACACTCTCTAATAACCTACACGGGAAAGGATCCAAAGATGAATAGATCAACACATAGATACAATGAACCAGATGCTGTACACCTAGAACACACACAATATTTTTATCAAATTTGCTGTGATAATAAATAACAATTAAATTTCAAAAAAAACCACACAAGAAGTAGGAGATATAAGCTCTTGGGGGTTTGCCCTGGCACACTGCACTCTAATTTGCAGCCTACTACCACAATTTCCAGGAAGCCTCTGTTGCAGAAAAACCCAGAGTTGGAAATGGAGAAATGCTGCCGCCTTGTGGCCGTTTCCCGCAAGAGCAGCTTTAACCGCATAGCTATGGGTCACTTAACATTCACAAGGACTCAGGCCTCTCAAAGACACCTGCCCTCAAAAAATCTCCTGAGCTAGGCAATGGCCAAAATAATTCAAAGCAGGCAACTGTGTCAAAGAGATAGGAGGAAGAGGTAAGTTTTACTCGCTCTTTATCAAGGAAGGAAAATGGAGAAAAGCTCAACATCAGGAATTATCAGACTCACCTAACTTGCAAAAAGGTTTCAACTCAGACAAGTTAACTACCGTCAGAAAAAGACTACAAACAATAAATGCTGAAGGGGTTTTAGAGAACTCTCTTCCCTCTAGCTGCTGATGAGATGTACAGTTGTAACAGCCAATAATGAGAACAGAAAGGAGCTGCGTTTTAAATTAAACATTGAGCCACCATTCCATCCAGAACACCCACAGCTGAGCCTCTCACCTGAGAAGACCAGAGTCGAGAAGACACAGGCTGCAAAAAGCTGCACTCCAGGAATTTTCACAGTAGCCAAGACACCGAAGCAACCAAAATGTCCATCAACAGATGAACGGATAAGAAGAGCTGGTCCATGTACACTGTGGAATATTAGCCATGGAAAACTATGAAACAGTGTTCTTTGAGGCACCATAGATGAGCCTAGAGATAATCACAGAACATGAGGCAAGTCGGAAAGCAAAAGACATATCGTATGACATCACTTATAGGCGTTATCTAACAGCTGACACAAATGAACGTATTTCCACAAAGAAAGACACTCACAGACTTAGAAAACAAACTAAGCTTATGTAAAATGAAAGGTGGGGGCAATGGATAAATTAAGATTAGTGTCACCATCTGTGTACAAATACATATAAAATACATATATCAAACAGACCGACCATATAGCAAGGGAGGTCACCAGAACACTCTGCAATACGTTACATGGGAAGAAGATCTGTACAAGAATATATATATATATATATATATATATATTTATATATATATATATATATATATATATACACACATACATGAAACGAACAAATGAACCAGATTGTGTACACCTAGGACCAACAATATTCTAATCATTACCGCGATTGAAAAAATTAAAAGAGCGAACAAGACGTAATGTGACATAAACTTCTGGGGTTTTTTCCTGGCACATTCTATTCTAATTTGCAACCTGGGAACAGGACTTCCAGAAGGGCTCTGCTGCCCTAGTAACCAGATGTGGGAATGTAACAATGCTGACGCCTTGTGGCCGTTTCCCACAACAGCAGCTTTAAACTCAGTGCTAATGGTCACTCAATATTCACACACATTGCAGGCTTGTAAATGACACCTGCCCTCAAAGCCAATCCTTGGGTCGTAAATCGAGGAGAAACCTCAAAAGATGTGCGCATTTCAAAACGACAATTTCAAGAGGCATATTTTACGCACATTTTGTCTTCTCTTTCTTTCTTTTTCTTCTCATAAATAAAGGGGCATGGAAAACTGCTCAACATCAGGAATTAATAAAGCCATGCAAATCCAGTGGACATAAACGTTCACCCACAGTCGTCAGAATGATCATCAGCCACAAAGTCTACAAAGAATAAAAGCTGAAGGTGTTTTAGAGAACTCTGTACCCTCTGGCGGCTGCTGGGATGTACCCTGGTAACAGCTAGTTGTGAGAACACAGTGGAGGTGCGTTTCAAGGTAAAACTTGAGCTAACATGTAATCGGGTAGGCCCACTGATGGGCCTATCTCCTCAGCAGACCAAAATCAAAAAGACACAGGCTGGCCATCCTGCACTGCAGCAACATGTGCCATAGCCAAGACTTGGAAGAAACCCAAATGTCCATCAACAGAACAATGCACCAAGAAGAAGGGGTCCATGTACACAATGGAATATTAGCCACGGAAAAGCGTGGAACAGTGCCGCTGGCACCACCATAGAAGGATCTAGAGATAATCACCCAAGAGGAAGTACGAAAGAGACCGAAAGATAGATATCCTATGACATCACTTATAGTTGTTACATAAAAATTGATACCCATGAAATCATTTCCAAGAGAAGGCCGTGCATAGATTCAGAAAACCAACTATGTTGAACCAAATGGAAAGGTGTAAGGAATGGATGAATTTGCATATGGGGGTTTACAGACATATACTGATACATATGAAATACATAATCACAAAATACCTAAGGAATACCAAGAGAGGTCGACTCAACACTCTCTAAAACCTACACGGGAAAGGATCCAAAGATGAATAGATCAACACATAGATACAATGAACCAGATGCTGTACACCCAGAACACACGCAACATTTTTATCAAATTTGCTGTGATAATAAATAACAATTAAATTTCAAAAAAAAACACACAAGAAGTAGGAGATATAAGCTCTTGGGGGTTTGCCCTGGCACACTGCACTCTAATTTGCAGCCTACTAACACAATTTCCAGGAAGCCTCTGTTGCAGAATAACCCAGAGTTGGAAATAGAGAAATGCTGCCGCCTGGTGGCCGTTTCCCGCAAGAGCGGCTTTAACCGCATAGCTATGGGTCACTTAACATTCACAAGGACTCAGGCCTCTCGAAGACACCTGCCCTCAAAAAATCTCCTGAGCTAGGCAATGGCCAAAATAATTCAAAGCAGGCAAATGTGTCAAAGAGATAGGAGGAAGAGGTAAGTTTTACTCGCTCTTTATCAAGGAAGGAAAATGGAGAAAAGCTCAACATCAGGAATTATCAGACTCACCTAACTTGCAGAAAGGTTTCAACTCAGACAAGTTAACTACCGTCAGAAAAAGACTACAAACAATAAATGCTGAAGGGGTTTTAGAGAACTCTCTTCCCTCTAGCTGCTGATGAGATGTACAGTTGTAACAGCCAATAATGAGAACAGAAAGGAGCTGCGTTTTAAATTAAACATGGAGCCACCATTCCATCCAGAACACCCACAGCTGAGCCTCTCACCTGAGAAGACCAGAGTCGAGAAGACACAGGCTGCAAAAAGCTGCACTCCAGGAATTTTCACAGTAGCCAAGACACCGAAGCAACCAAAATGTCCATCAACAGATGAATGGATAAGAAGAGCTGGTCCATGTACACTGTGGAATATTAGCCATGGAAAACTATGAAACAGTGTTCTTTGAGGCACCATAGATGAGCCTAGAGATAATCACAGAACATGAGGCAAGTCGGAAAGCAAAAGACATATCGTATGACATCACTTATAGGCGTTATCTAACAGCTGACACAAATGAACGTATTTCCACAAAGAAAGACACTCACAGACTTAGAAAACAAACTAAGCTTATGTAAAATGAAAGGTGGGGGCAATGGATAAATTAAGATTAGTGTCACCATCTGTGTACAAATACATATTAAATACATATATCAAACAGACCGACCATATAGCAAGGGAGGTCACCAGAACACTCTGCAATACGTTACATGGGAAGAAGATCTGTACAAGAATATATATATATATATATATATAAAACGAACAAATGAACCAGATTGTGTACACCTAGGACCAACAATATTCTAATCATTACCGCGATTGAAAAAATTAAAAGAGCGAACAAGACGTAATGTGACATAAACTTCTGGGGTTTTTTCCTGGCACATTCTATTCTAATTTGCAACCTGGGAACAGGACTTCCAGAAGGGCTCTGCTGCCCTAGTAACCAGATGTGGGAATGTAACAGTGCTGACGCCTTGTGGCCGTTTCCCACAACAGCAGCTTTAAACTCAGTGCTAATGGTCACTCAATATTCACACACATTGCAGGCTTGTAAATGACACCTGCCCTCAAAGCCAATCCTTGGGTCATAAATCGAGGAGAAACCTCAAAAGATGTGCGCATTTCAAAACGACAATTTCAAGAGGCATATTTTACGCACATTTTGTCTTCTCTTTCTTTCTTTTTCTTCTCATAAATAAAGGGGCATGGAAAACTGCTCAACATCAGGAATTAATAAAGCCATGCAAATCCAGTGGACATAAACGTTCACCCACAGTCGTCAGAATGATCATCAGCCACAAAGTCTACAAAGAATAAAAGCTGAAGGTGTTTTAGAGAACTCTGTACCCTCTGGCGGCTGCTGGGATGTACCCTGGTAACAGCTAGTTGTGAGAACACAGTGGAGGTGCGTTTCAAGGTAAAAATTGAGCTAACATGTAATCGGGTAGGCCCACTGATGGGCCTATCTCCTCAGCAGACCAAAATCAAAAAGACACAGGCTGGCCATCCTGCACTGCAGCAACATGTGCCATAGCCAAGACTTGGAAGAAACCCAAATGTCCATCAACAGAACAATGCACCAAGAAGAAGGGGTCCATGTACACAATGGAATATTAGCCACGGAAAAGCGTGGAACAGTGCCGCTGGCACCACCATAGAAGGATCTAGAGATAATCACCCAAGAGGAAGTACGAAAGAGACCGAAAGATAGATATCCTATGACATCACTTATAGTTGTTACATAAAAATTGATACCCATGAAATCATTTCCAAGAGAAGGCCGTGCATAGATTCAGAAAACCAACTATGTTGAACCAAATGGAAAGGTGTAAGGAATGGATGAATTTGCATATGGGGGTTTACAGACATATACTGATACATATGAAATACATAATCACAAAATACCTAAGGAATACCAAGAGAGGTCGACTCAACACTCTCTAATAACCTACACGGGAAAGGATCCAAAGATGAATAGATCAACACATAGATACAATGAACCAGATGCTGTACACCTAGAACACACACAACATTTTTATCAAATTTGCTGTGATAATAAATAACAATTAAATTTCAAAAAAAACCACACAAGAAGTAGGAGATATAAGCTCTTGGGGGTTTGCCCTGGCACACTGCACTCTAATTTGCAGCCTACTACCACAATTTCCAGGAAGCCTCTGTTGCAGAAAAACCCAGAGTTGGAAATGGAGAAATGCTGCCGCCTTGTGGCCGTTTCCCGCAAGAGCGGCTTTAACCGCATAGCTATGGGTCACTTAACATTCACAAGGACTCAGGCCTCTCAAAGACACCTGCCCTCAAAAAATCTCCTGAGCTAGGCAATGGCCAAAATAATTCAAAGCAGGCAACTGTGTCAAAGAGATAGGAGGAAGAGGTAAGTTTTACTCGCTCTTTATCAAGGAAGGAAAATGGAGAAAAGCTCAACATCAGGAATTATCAGACTCACCTAACTTACAAAAAGGTTTCAACTCAGACAAGTTAACTACCGTCAGAAAAAGACTACAAACAATAAATGCTGAAGGGGTTTTAGAGAACTCTCTTCCCTCTAGCTGCTGATGAGATGTACAGTTGTAACAGCCAATAATGAGAACAGAAAGGAGCTGCGTTTTAAATTAAACATGGAGCCACCATTCCATCCAGAACACCCACAGCTGAGCCTCTCACCTGAGAAGACCAGAGTCGAGAAGACACAGGCTGCAAAAAGCTGCACTCCGGGAATTTTCACAGTAGCCAAGACACCGAAGCAACCAAAATGTCCATCAACAGATGAACGGATAAGAAGAGCTGGTCCATGTACACTGTGGAATATTAGCCATGGAAAACTATGAAACACTGCTCTTTGAGGCACCATAGATGAGCCTAGAGATAATCACAGAACATGAGGCAAGTCGGAAAGCAAAAGACATATCGTATGACATCACTTATAGGCGTTATCTAACAGCTGACACAAATGAACGTATTTCCACAAAGAAAGACACTCACAGACTTAGAAAACAAACTAAGCTTATGTAAAATGAAAGGTGGGGGCAATGGATAAATTAAGATTAGTGTCACCATCTGTGTACAAATACATATTAAATACATATATCAAACAGACCGACCATATAGCAAGGGAGGTCACCAGAACACTCTGCAATACGTTACATGGGAAGAAGATCTGTACAAGAATATATATATATATATATATAAAACGAACAAATGAACCAGATTGTGTACACCTAGGACCAACAATATTCTAATCATTACCGCGATTGAAAAAATTAAAAGAGCGAACAAGACGTAATGTGACATAAACTTCTGGGGTTTTTTCCTGGCACATTCTATTCTAATTTGCAACCTGGGAACAGGACTTCCAGAAGGGCTCTGCTGCCCTAGTAACCAGATGTGGGAATGTAACAGTGCTGACGCCTTGTGGCCGTTTCCCACAACAGCAGCTTTAAACTCAGTGCTAATGGTCACTCAATATTCACACACATTGCAGGCTTGTAAATGACACCTGCCCTCAAAGCCAATCCTTGGGTCGTAAATCGAGGAGAAACCTCAAAAGATGTGCGCATTTCAAAACGACAATTTCAAGAGGCATATTTTACGCACATTTTGTCTTCTCTTTGTTTCTTTTTCTTCTCATAAATAAAGGGGCATGGAAAACTGCTCAACATCAGGAATTAATAAAGCCATGCAAATCCAGTGGACATAAACGTTCACCCACAGTCGTCAGAATGATCATCAGCCACAAAGTCTACAAAGAATAAAAGCTGAAGGTGTTTTAGAGAACTCTGTACCCTCTGGCGGCTGCTGGGATGTACCCTGGTAACAGCTAGTTGTGAGAACACAGTGGAGGTGCGTTTCAAGGTAAAAATTGAGCTAACATGTAATCGGGTAGGCCCACTGATGGGCCTATCTCCTCAGCAGACCAAAATCAAAAAGACACAGGCTGGCCATCCTGCACTGCAGCAACATGTGCCATAGCCAAGACTTGGAAGAAACCCAAATGTCCATCAACAGAACAATGCACCAAGAAGAAGGGGTCCATGTACACAATGGAATATTAGCCACGGAAAAGCGTGGAACAGTGCCGCTGGCACCACCATAGAAGGATCTAGAGATAATCACCCAAGAGGAAGTACGAAAGAGACCGAAAGATAGATATCCTATGACATCACTTATAGTTGTTACATAAAAATTGATACCCATGAAATCATTTCCAAGAGAAGGCCGTGCATAGATTCAGAAAACCAACTATGTTGAACCAAATGGAAAGGTGTAAGGAATGGATGAATTTGCATATGGGGGTTTACAGACATATACTGATACATATGAAATACATAATCACAAAATACCTAAGGAATACCAAGAGAGGTCGACTCAACACTCTCTAATAACCTACACGGGAAAGGATCCAAAGATGAATAGATCAACACATAGATACAATGAACCAGATGCTGTACACCTAGAACACACACAATATTTTTATCAAATTTGCTGTGATAATAAATAACAATTAAATTTCAAAAAAAACCACACAAGAAGTAGGAGATATAAGCTCTTGGGGGTTTGCCCTGGCACACTGCACTCTAATTTGCAGCCTACTACCACAATTTCCAGGAAGCCTCTGTTGCAGAAAAACCCAGAGTTGGAAATGGAGAAATGCTGCCGCCTTGTGGCCGTTTCCCGCAAGAGCGGCTTTAACCGCATAGCTATGGGTCACTTAACATTCACAAGGACTCAGGCCTCTCAAAGACACCTGCCCTCAAAAAATCTCCTGAGCTAGGCAATGGCCAAAATAATTCAAAGCAGGCAAATGTGTCAAAGAGATAGGAGGAAGAGGTAAGTTTTACTCGCTCTTTATCAAGGAAGGAAAATGGAGAAAAGCTCAACATCAGGAATTATCAGACTCACCTAACTTGCAAAAAGGTTTCAACTCAGACAAGTTAACTACCGTCAGAAAAAGACTACAAACAATAAATGCTGAAGGGGTTTTAGAGAACTCTCTTCCCTCTAGCTGCTGATGAGATGTACAGTTGTAACAGCCAATAATGAGAACAGAAAGGAGCTGCGTTTTAAATTAAACATGGAGCCACCATTCCATCCAGAACACCCACAGCTGAGCCTCTCACCTGAGAAGACCAGAGTCGAGAAGACACAGGCTGCAAAAAGCTGCACTCCGGGAATTTTCACAGTAGCCAAGACACCGAAGCAACCAAAATGTCCATCAACAGATGAACGGATAAGAAGAGCTGGTCCATGTACACTGTGGAATATTAGCCATGGAAAACTATGAAACACTGCTCTTTGAGGCACCATAGATGAGCCTAGAGATAATCACAGAACATGAGGCAAGTCGGAAAGCAAAAGACATATCGTATGACATCACTTATAGGCGTTATCTAACAGCTGACACAAATGAACGTATTTCCACAAAGAAAGACACTCACAGACTTAGAAAACAAACTAAGCTTATGTAAAATGAAAGGTGGGGGCAATGGATAAATTAAGATTAGTGTCACCATCTGTGTACAAATACATATTAAATACATATATCAAACAGACCGACCATATAGCAAGGGAGGTCACCAGAACACTCTGCAATACGTTACATGGGAAGAAGATCTGTACAAGAATATATATATATATATATATAAAACGAACAAATGAACCAGATTGTGTACACCTAGGACCAACAATATTCTAATCATTACCGCGATTGAAAAAATTAAAAGAGCGAACAAGACGTAATGTGACATAAACTTCTGGGGTTTTTTCCTGGCACATTCTATTCTAATTTGCAACCTGGGAACAGGACTTCCAGAAGGGCTCTGCTGCCCTAGTAACCAGATGTGGGAATGTAACAGTGCTGACGCCTTGTGGCCGTTTCCCACAACAGCAGCTTTAAACTCAGTGCTAATGGTCACTCAATATTCACACACATTGCAGGCTTGTAAATGACACCTGCCCTCAAAGCCAATCCTTGGGTCGTAAATGGAGGAAAAACCTCAAAAGATGTGCGCATTTCAAAACGACAATTTCAAGAGGCATATTTTACGCACATTTTGTCTTCTCTTTCTTTCTTTTTCTTCTCATAAATAAAGGGGCATGGAAAACTGCTCAACATCAGGAATTAATAAAGCCATGCAAATCCAGTGGACATAAACGTTCACCCACAGTCGTCAGAATGATCATCAGCCACAAAGTCTACAAAGAATAAAAGCTGAAGGTGTTTTAGAGAACTCTGTACCCTCTGGCGGCTGCTGGGATGTACCCTGGTAACAGCTAGTTGTGAGAACACAGTGGAGGTGCGTTTCAAGGTAAAAATTGAGCTAACATGTAATCGGGTAGGCCCACTGATGGGCCTATCTCCTCAGCAGACCAAAATCAAAAAGACACAGGCTGGCCATCCTGCACTGCAGCAACATGTGCCATAGCCAAGACTTGGAAGAAACCCAAATGTCCATCAACAGAACAATGCACCAAGAAGAAGGGGTCCATGTACACAATGGAATATTAGCCACGGAAAAGCGTGGAACAGTGCCGCTGGCACCACCATAGAAGGATCTAGAGATAATCACCCAAGAGGAAGTACGAAAGAGACCGAAAGATAGATATCCTATGACATCACTTATAGTTGTTACATAAAAATTGATACCCATGAAATCATTTCCAAGAGAAGGCCGTGCATAGATTCAGAAAACCAACTATGTTGAACCAAATGGAAAGGTGTAAGGAATGGATGAATTTGCATATGGGGGTTTACAGACATATACTGATACATATGAAATACATAATCACAAAATACCTAAGGAATACCAAGAGAGGTCGACTCAACACTCTCTAATAACCTACACGGGAAAGGATCCAAAGATGAATAGATCAACACATAGATACAATGAACCAGATGCTGTACACCTAGAACACACACAATATTTTTATCAAATTTGCTGTGATAATAAATAACAATTAAATTTCAAAAAAAACCACACAAGAAGTAGGAGATATAAGCTCTTGGGGGTTTGCCCTGGCACACTGCACTCTAATTTGCAGCCTACTACCACAATTTCCAGGAAGCCTCTGTTGCAGAAAAACCCAGAGTTGGAAATGGAGAAATGCTGCCGCCTTGTGGCCGTTTCCCGCAAGAGCGGCTTTAACCGCATAGCTATGGGTCACTTAACATTCACAAGGACTCAGGCCTCTCAAAGACACCTGCCCTCAAAAAATCTCCTGAGCTAGGCAATGGCCAAAATAATTCAAAGCAGGCAAATGTGTCAAAGAGATAGGAGGAAGAGGTAAGTTTTACTCGCTCTTTATCAAGGAAGGAAAATGGAGAAAAGCTCAACATCAGGAATTATCAGACTCACCTAACTTGCAAAAAGGTTTCAACTCAGACAAGTTAACTACCGTCAGAAAAAGACTACAAACAATAAATGCTGAAGGGGTTTTAGAGAACTCTCTTCCCTCTAGCTGCTGATGAGATGTACAGTTGTAACAGCCAATAATGAGAACAGAAAGGAGCTGCGTTTTAAATTAAACATGGAGCCACCATTCCATCCAGAACACCCACAGCTGAGCCTCTCACCTGAGAAGACCAGAGTCGAGAAGACACAGGCTGCAAAAAGCTGCACTCCAGGAATTTTCACAGTAGCCAAGACACCGAAGCAACCAAAATGTCCATCAACAGATGAACGGATAAGAAGAGCTGGTCCATGTACACTGTGGAATATTAGCCATGGAAAACTATGAAACACTGCTCTTTGAGGCACCATAGATGAGCCTAGAGATAATCACAGAACATGAGGCAAGTCGGAAAGCAAAAGACATATCGTATGACATCACTTATAGGCGTTATCTAACAGCTGACACAAATGAACGTATTTCCACAAAGAAAGACACTCACAGACTTAGAAAACAAACTAAGCTTATGTAAAATGAAAGGTGGGGGCAATGGATAAATTAAGATTAGTGTCACCATCTGTGTACAAATACATATTAAATACATATATCAAACAGACCGACCATATAGCAAGGGAGGTCACCAGAACACTCTGCAATACGTTACATGGGAAGAAGATCTGTACAAGAATATATATATATATATATATATATATATATATATATATATATACACATACATGAAACGAACAAATGAACCAGATTGTGTACACCTAGGACCAACAATATTCTAATCATTACCGCGATTGAAAAAATTAAAAGAGCGAACAAGACGTAATGTGACATAAACTTCTGGGGTTTTTTCCTGGCACATTCTATTCTAATTTGCAACCTGGGAACAGGACTTCCAGAAGGGCTCTGCTGCCCTAGTAACCAGATGTGGGAATGTAACAGTGCTGATGCCTTGTGGCCGTTTCCCACAACAGCAGCTTTAAACTCAGTGCTAATGGTCACTCAATATTCACACACATTGCAGGCTTGTAAATGACACCTGCCCTCAAAGCCAATCCTTGGGTCGTAAATGGAGGAAAAACCTCAAAAGATGTGCGCATTTCAAAACGACAATTTCAAGAGGCATATTTTACGCACATTTTGTCTTCTCTTTCTTTCTTTTTCTTCTCATAAATAAAGGGGCATGGAAAACTGCTCAACATCAGGAATTAATAAAGCCATGCAAATCCAGTGGACATAAACGTTCACCCACAGTCGTCAGAATGATCATCAGCCACAAAGTCTACAAAGAATAAAAGCTGAAGGTGTTTTAGAGAACTCTGTACCCTCTGGCGGCTGCTGGGATGTACCCTGGTAACAGCTAGTTGTGAGAACACAGTGGAGGTGCGTTTCAAGGTAAAAATTGAGCTAACATGTAATCGGGTAGGCCCACTGATGGGCCTATCTCCTCAGCAGACCAAAATCAAAAAGACACAGGCTGGCCATCCTGCACTGCAGCAACATGTGCCATAGCCAAGACTTGGAAGAAACCCAAATGTCCATCAACAGAACAATGCACCAAGAAGAAGGGGTCCATGTACACAATGGAATATTAGCCACGGAAAAGCGTGGAACAGTGCCGCTGGCACCACCATAGAAGGATCTAGAGATAATCACCCAAGAGGAAGTACGAAAGAGACCGAAAGATAGATATCCTATGACATCACTTATAGTTGTTACATAAAAATTGATACCCATGAAATCATTTCCAGGAGAAGGCCGTGCATAGATTCAGAAAACCAACTATGTTGAACCAAATGGAAAGGTGTAAGGAATGTATGAATTTGCATAAGGGGGTTTACAGACATATACTGATACATATGAAATACATAATCACAAAATACCTAAGGAATACCAAGAGAGGTCGACTCAACACTCTCTAATAACCTACACGGGAAAGGATCCAAAGATGAATAGATCAACACATAGATACAATGAACCAGATGCTGTACACCTAGAACACACACAACATTTTTATCAAATTTGCTGTGATAATAAATAACAATTAAATTTCAAAAAAAACCACACAAGAAGTAGGAGATATAAGCTCTTGGGGGTTTGCCCTGGCACACTGCACTCTAATTTGCAGCCTACTAACACAATTTCCAGGAAGCCTCTGTTGCAGAAAAACCCAGAGTTGGAAATGGAGAAATGCTGCCGCCTTGTGGCCGTTTCCCGCAAGAGCGGCTTTAACCGCATAGCTATGGGTCACTTAACATTCACAAGGACTCAGGCCTCTCTAAGACACCTGCCCTCAAAAAATGTCCTGAGCTAGGCAATGGCCAAAATAATTCAAAGCAGGCAAATGTGTCAAAGAGATAGGAGGAAGAGGTAAGTTTTACTCGCTCTTTATCAAGGAAGGAAAATGGACAAAAGCTCAACATCAGGAATTATCAGACTCACCTAACTTACAAAAAGGTTTCAACTCAGACAAGTTAACTACCGTCAGAAAAAGACTACAAACAATAAATGCTGAAGGGGTTTTAGAGAACTCTCTTCCCTCTAGCTGCTGATGAGATGTACAGTTGTAACAGCCAATAATGAGAACAGAAAGGAGCTGCGTTTTAAATTAAAAATGGAGCCACCATTCCATCCAGAACACCCACAGCTGAGCCTCTCACCTGAGGAGACCAGAGTCGAGAAGACACAGGCTGCAAAAAGCTGCACTCCAGGAATTTTCACAGTAGCCAAGACACCGAAGCAACCAAAATGTCCATCAACAGATGAACGGATAAGAAGAGCTGGTCCATGTACACTGTGGAATATTTGCCATGGAAAACTATGAAACACTGCTCTTTGAGGCACCATAGATGAGCCTAGAGATAATCACAGAACATGAGGCAAGTCGGAAAGCAAAAGACATATCGTATGACATCACTTATAGGCGTTATCTAACAGCTGACACAAATGAACATATTTCCACAAAGAAAGACACTCACAGACTTAGAAAACAAACTAAGCTTATGTATAACGAAAGGGGGGAGCAATGGATAAATTAAGATTGGTGTCACCATCTGTGTACAAATACATATAAAATACGTGTATCAAACAGACCGACCAGATAGCAAGGGAGGTCACCAGAACACTCTGCAATACGTTACATGGGAAGAAGATCTGTACAAGAATATATATATATATATATATATACACATATATATATACATAAAACGAACAAATGAACCAGATTGTGTACACCTAGGACCAACAATATTCTAATCATTACCACAATTGCAAAAATTAAAAGAGTGAACAAGACGTAATGTGACATAAACTTCTGGGGTTTTTTCCTGGCACATTCTATTCTAATTTGCAACCTGGGAACAGGACTTCCAGAAGGGCTCTGCTGCCCTAGTAACCAGATGTGGGAATGTAACAATGCTGACGCCTTGTGGCCGTTTCCCACAACAGCAGCTTTAAACTCAGTGCTAATGGTCACTCAATATTCACACACATTGCAGGCTTGTAAATGACACCTGCCCTCCACAAAATATCCTGGCGTCGAAAATCGACCAAAAGATTCAAAAGAGGGCAACCTTCCAAGAAGACAATTTCAAGAGGTTTATTGTACCCAGAGTTTTTTTCTGTTTTTAACAGAATAAAATGGCGTGGAAAAATGCTGAACATTAGGAATTATTAAAGACATGCAAATACACGTTACAAAAACCGATCAGGTCACACCACTCAGCATGGCCATCAGCCAAAATTCTGCAAACAATAAATGCTGAAGGGGTGGTGAAGAAATGCCTGCCCTCGGTTCTAAGTGGGACGTGGTAAGAGCCACTAACCAAAACACAGTGGTGTTGCCTGGAAAGGGTAAACATTCAGCTACCGTTCAATCAAGCATACCCGCTGCTGGGTCTATCACCTAAGAGGATGAGAATCAAAACGACACAGGCTGGCAATCCTGCAATCCAGCAATATTTACCATAGCCAACACTTGGAAGCAATGAAAATGTCCATCAACAGAGGAATGCAGAAAGAAGAAGTGGTCCATGTACACAGTGGTATAGTACTCCAGTGAAAAGTAGAAATTCCATTTTAAAAACAGATATAAGTAACGAGACATCAGCTTTGGGGGATTTCTCCAGACACATTCCGCTGTAATTGATAACCGAGGAACACCACTGGCAGGAAGGTCTGTTGCACTAGTTACCAGAGTGGGAAACGCAGAAATGCTGCAGCCCTCTGGCCGTGACCTGCAACAGCAGCTTGAAAACCCGTGCTAATGGTCACTTCATGTGCACAAGTACTGGAGGGCTTTCAATGAAAACTGCCCTCAAAATGTCTAGAGGGAGGTACTGGCCAAAATATTTCAAAATCTGACACACACTTCAAGAACAGAATGTGATGAGGTAAGCTACACACACAGTTTGAGGAAAAAAAGGACATCCCTGAAAGCTCAATTTCAAGGGTTTATGAGACGCATGCAAATCCAACCACAGAGGTATCAGCTCACACCAGTCAGAAGAACCATCAGCGACAAAACTACCAACAATGAATGCTGAAGGGGTTGTGGAGAAGTGCATACCCTCTACGGTAAGTGGGACTTAACCTGGTAAGAGCCACTAATGAGAACAGAATGGAGGTGCCTTTACAAGGTAAAACACTGAGATACGATATGATCCAGCAGGCCCAGCCCTGGGCCTATAACCTAAGAAGGCAGAATTGGAAAGACACCGGCAGGCCAATCTGCATTGCAGCAGTATTACAATAGCCAAGACATGGAAGCAACCAGAAAGCCCATCGACAGATGAGTGGACAAACAAGAACAGGGACCTGTACAGATGGAATATTAGCCGAGGAAGAAACTGAAACAATGTCATTAGCGGCACCACAGGTGAGCCTAGAGTTAATCACGCAACCTGCAGTAAGTCCCAAAGCAAAAGATACATATGCTACGATATCACTTAGAGGTGTTACCTAAAAATTGGTATCACTGAAGATATTTCCACAGAGAAAGGCAATCACAGATTCAATAAACAGATTTATGGTTCACCCATGGAAAGGTGTGAGGATCGTAAACTGTAGGAAATTGGGTTTAACAGAGATATACAAACACAGGTGAAACACATAATCACCAAAGACCTACGGAATACCAAGAGAAGGGTACTCAACGTTGTGTCATAAGCTACATGGGAAAAGGATCCAAAGAAGACTAGATACCTGTTTATGTGTAAAAGAGCCACATCTTCCACACCTACCACAAGCAAAACATTGTAATCAAACTTGCTGTGAGAAAAAATAAACATTAAATTAAAAAACGAACAAGAAGTAGTGAGACACAAATTTGAGGGGCTTTTTCCTGGCACATTCCATTCTAATTGACAACCTAGAACAGGACTTCCATGGAGGCTCTGTTGCCCTAGTAACCAGGTTTGGTAAAGGAGACCGGCGGCCGCCTTGTGGCCGTTTCTCAAAACAGCAGTTTTAAACCCAGCGCTAATGGTCACTAGATATTCCACATGATTGCAGGCCTATAAATGACACCTGCCCTCAAAGCCAATCCTTGGGTCGTAAATCGAGGAAAAACCTCAAAAGATGTGCGCATTTCAAAACGACAATTTCAAGAGGCATATTTTACGCACATTTTGTCTTCTCTTTCTTTCTTTTTCTTCTCATAAATAAAGGGGCAGGGAAAAATGCTCAACATCAGGAATTAATAAAGCCATGCAAATCCAGTGGACATAAACGTTCACCCACAGTCGTCAGAATGATCATCAGCCACAAAGTCTACAAAGAATAAAAGCTGAAGGTGTTTTAGAGAACTCTGTACCCTCTGGCGGCTGCTGGGATGTACCCTGGTAACAGCCAGTTGTGAGAACACAGTGGAGGTGCGTTTCAAGGTAAAAATTGAGCTAACATATAATCGGGTAGGCCCACTGATGGGCCTATCTCCACAGTAGACCAAAATCAAAAAGACACAGGCTGGCCATCCTGCACTGCAGCAACATGTGCCATAGCCAAGACTTGGAAGAAACCCAAATGTCCATCCACAGAACAATGCACCAAGAAGAAGGGGTCCATGTACACAATGGAATATTAGCCACGGAAAAGCGTGGAACAGTGCCGCTGGCACCACCATAGAAGGATCTAGAGATAATCACCCAAGAGGAAGTACGAAAGAGACCGAAAGATAGATATCCTATGACATCACTTATAGTTGTTACATAAAAATTGATACCCATGAAATCATTTCCAAGAGAAGGCCGTGCATAGATTCAGAAAACCAACTATGTTGAACCAAATGGAAAGGTGTAAGGAATGTATGAATTTGCATATGGGGGTTTACAGACATATACTGATACATATGAAATACATAATCACAAAATACCTAAGGAATACCAAGAGAGGTCGACTCAACACTCTCTAATAACCTACACGGGAAAGGATCCAAAGATGAATAGATCAACACATAGATACAATGAACCAGATGCTGTACACCTAGAACACACACAACATTTTTATCAAATTTGCTGTGATAATAAATAACAATTAAATTTCAAAAAAAACCACACAAGAAGTAGGAGATATAAGCTCTTGGGGGTTTGCCCTGGCACACTGCACTCTAATTTGCAGCCTACTAACACAATTTCCAGGAAGCCTCTGTTGCAGAAAATCCCAGAGTTGGAAATGGAGAAATGCTGCCGCCTTGTGGCCGTTTCCCGCAAGAGCGGCTTTAACCGCATAGCTATGGGTCACTTAACATTCACAAGGACTCAGGCCTCTCTAAGACACCTGCCCTCAAAAAATCTCCTGAGCTAGGCAATGGCCAAAATAATTCAAAGCAGGCAAATGTGTCAAAGAGATAGGAGGAAGAGGTTAGTTTTACTCGCTCTTTATCAAGGAAGGAAAATGGACAAAAGCTCAACATCAGGAATTATCAGACTCACCTAACTTACAAAAAGGTTTCAACTCAGACAAGTTAACTACCGTCAGAAAAAGACTACAAACAATAAATGCTGAAGGGGTTTTAGAGAACTCTCTTCCCTCTAGCTGCTGATGAGATGTACAGTTGTAACAGCCAATAATGAGAACAGAAAGGAGCTGCGTTTTAAATTAAAAATGGAGCCACCATTCCATCCAGAACACTCACAGCTGAGCCTCTCACCTGAGAAGACCAGAGTCGAGAAGACACAGGCTGCAAAACGCTGCACTCCAGGAATTTTCACAGTAGCCAAGACACCGAAGCAACCAAAATGTCCATCAACAGATGAACGGATAAGAAGAGCTGGTCCATGTACACTGTGGAATATTAGCCATGGAAAACTATGAAACACTGCTCTTTGAGGCACCATAGATGAGCCTAGAGATAATCACAGAACATGAGGCAAGTCGGAAAGCAAAAGACATATCGTATGACATCACTTATAGGCGTTATCTAACAGCTGACACAAATGAACGTATTTCCACAAAGAAAGACACTCACAGACTTAGAAAACTAAGCTTATGTAAAATGAAAGGTGAGGGCAATGGATAAATTAAGATTAGTGTCACCATCTGTGTACAAATACATATAAAATACATATATCAAACAGACCGACCATATAGCAAGGGAGGTCACCAGAATACTCTGCAATACGTTACATGAGAAGAATATCTGTACAAGAATATATATATATATATATATATATATATATATATATATATATATATATATATATATATAAAACGAACAAATGAACCAGATTGTGTACACCTAGGACCAACAATATTCTAATCATTACCGCGATTGAAAAAATTAAAAGAGCGAACAAGACGTAATGTGACATAAACTTCTGGGGTTTTTTCCTGGCACATTCTATACTAATTTGCAACCTGGGAACAGGACTTCCAGAAGGGCTCTGCTGCCCTAGTAACCAGATGTGGGAATGTAACAATGCTGACGCCTTGTGGCCGTTTCCCACAACAGCAGCTTTAAACTCAGTGCTAATGGTCACTCAATATTCACACACATTGCAGGCTTGTAAATGACACCTGCCCTCCACAAAATGTCCTGGCGTCGAAAATCGACCAAAAGATTGAAAAGAGGGCAACCTTCCAAGAAGACAATTTCAAGAGGTTTATTGTACCCAGAGTTTTTTTCTGTTGTTGTTTAACAGAATAAAAAGGCGTGGAAAAATGCTGAACATTAGGAATTATTAAAGACATGCAAATACACGTTACAAAAACCGATCAGGTCACACCACTCAGCATGGCCATCAGCCAAAATTCTGCAAACAATAAATGCTGAAGGGGTGGTGAAGAAATGCGTGCCCTCGGTTCTAAGTGGGACGTGGTAAGAGCCACTAACCAAAACACAGTGGTGTTGCCTGGAAAGGGTAAACATTCAGCTACCGTTCAATCAAGCATACCCGCTGCTGGGTCTATCACCTAAGAGGATGAGAATCAAAACGACACAGGCTGGCAATCCTGCACTCCAGCAATATTTACCATAGCCAACACTTGGAAGCAACAAAAATGTCCATCAATAGAGGAATGCACAAAGAAGTAGTGGTCCATGTACACAATGCAATATTACTCAAATAAAAAATATAAATTCAATTTAAATAACAGACATAAGTAAGGAGACTTCAGCTTTGGGGGTTTATCCAGGCCCACTTTTCTCTCATTGATAACCGAGGAACACCACTGGCAGGAAGGTCTGTTTCACTAGTTTCCAGAGTGCGGATTGAAGAAATGCTGCCTCCCTCTGACCATTACCTGCAACAGCAGCTTTAAAACCTGTGTTAATTGTCACTTCATATGCACAAGTACTGGAGGGCTGTAAATGAAACCTTCCCTCAAAATGTCTTGAGGGAGGTACTGGCCAAAATATTTCAAAATGTGACACATACTTCAAGAAAAGAATGTGATGAGGTAAGGTATACACACAGTTTGAAGAAAAAAAGGACATCCGTTAAAGCTCAATTTCAAGGGATTATGAGACGCATGCAAATTCAACCACAAAGAGGTATCAGCTCACACCAGTCAGAAAAACCATCAGCAACAAATCTACAAACAATAAATGCTGAAGCGGTTGTGGAGAAGTGCATACCCTCAACATTAAGTGGGACATAACCTGCTAAGAGCCCCTAATGAGAACAGAAAGGAGGTGCATTTACAAGGTAAACATTGAGCTACGAGATGGTCCAGCTGGCCCACTTCTGGGCCTATAACCTAAGAAGACAGAATTGGAAACACATAGGCAGGCAAATCTGCATTGCAGCAGTATTACAACAGCCAAGACATGGAGGAAACCAAAAAGTCCATCAATAGATGAATGGACAAAGAAGAACTGGTACATGTACAAGTGCAATATTAGCCAAGGAAAAAAATGGCACAATGCCATTTGCAGCACCATAGATGAGTCTAGACGTAATCATGCAACTTGTAGTAAGTCACATCGAAGACACATATCCTATGATATCACTTATAGGTGTTACCTAAGAATTGACACCAGTGATAATATTTCCACAGAGAAAGGCAATCACAGATTCATTAAACAAACTTATGGTTCACCAATGGTACGGTGTGTGGATTGTATACATTAGGATATTGTGTTTAACAGATATACAAACACAAGTGAAATATATAATCACCAAAGATCTACGAAATACCAAGAGAAGACTACTCAACATTGTGTCATAATCTACATGGAAAAGGGATTCAAAGAAAAATAGATATATGTATATGTGTAAAAGAACCATATCTTGCAAATGTAGAACAAGCCAAACATTGTAATCAAACATTCTGTGATAAAAAATAAATATCAAATTTAAAAAATGAACAAGAATTAGTGAGATATACACTTAAGGTTTTTTTCTGGCACATTCCATTCTAATTTACCATCTAGAACACAACTTCCATTGAGGCTCTGTTACCCTAGTAACAAGACTTGGTTAAGGAGAGCTCCTGCCATCTCTTGGATGTTGCTCAAAACAGCAGCTTTAAACCCAGAGCTAATGGTCACTTGATATTCAACATAATTGCAGACCTGTAAATGACACCTGCCCTCAAAACAAATCCTTGGGTCATAAATCGAGCAAAAAACTCAAAAACACGTGCACATTTCGAAACGACAATTTCAAGAGGCATATTTTACGCACATTTTGTCTTCTCTTTCTTTTTTTGTTAAAAAAAAAAGGGCATGATAAAATGCTCAACATCAGGAATTAATAAAGCCGTGCAAATCCAGTCTACACAAACGTTCACCTCACAGTCGTCAGAATGATCATCAGCAAAAAAAGTCTACAACTAATAAACGCTGAAAGTGTTTTAGAGAATTGCATACCCTCTAGCTGCTCGTGAGATGTAAAGTGTTAACAGCAAACACTGAGAACAGAAAGGAGCTGCGTTTAAAAATAAAAATTGAGCCACCATTCCATCCAGCAGGTCCACCACTGAGCCTCTCACCCGAGAAGACCAGAGTTGAGAAGATACAGGCTACAACAGCTGCAGTGCAGGAATTTTCACAATATCCAAGACACGGAAGGAGCAAAATGTCCATTAACAGATGGATGGATAAGAAGAACTGGTCCATGTATATAGTGGAATATTAGCCATGGAAAACAATGAAACACTGCTCTTTGAGGCACCATAGATGAGCCTAGAGAAAATCACAGAACATGAGGTAAGTCGGAAAGCAAAAGACATATCCTATAATATCACTTATAGGCGTTATTTAACAACAGACACATATGAACATATTTCCACAGAGAAAAGACTCACAGACTTAGAAAACAAACTATGTTTATCTAAAATGAAAGATTGGAGGAATGGATAAATTAAGACTAGGGTTACCATTTGTGTACAAATACACGTTAAATACATATATCAAAAAGACCGACCATAAAGCAAGGGAGGTCCATGGAACACTCTGAAATAATTTACATGGGAAGAGGATCTGTACATGAATATGTATTATACAAATGAACCAGATTGTGTACACCTAGGCCAAACAATATTCTAATCATTACCCCGATTTAAAAAGTTAAAGCAACCAACAAGAAGTAATATGACATAAACTTATGGGGGTTTCTCCTGGCACATTCCATTCTAATTTACAACCTTGGAACAGGACTTCCATTGAGGCTCTGCTGCCCTAGTAACCAGATTTGGGAATGGAGCAATGCTGTCACCTTGTGGCCATTTCCCACAACAGCAGTTTTATACCCAGTGCTAATGGTCACTAAATATTCACACTAATTACAGGCCTGTAAATGACACCTGCCCTCAAAAAAAAAAAAAAAAAAAAAAAGCCTGGAGTTGTAAATCGACCAAGAAATCAAAAGATGTCCACATTTGAAGAACACAGTTTCAAGAGGCATATTTAATGCACCATTTGTCCTTTCCTTCTTTTTTGTTTAAATAAAGAGGATATACAAAAATTCTGAACTCAAGAATAAATATAGCCATGCATATCCAGTCTACAAAAACGTTCACCTCACAGCCATCAGAATTATCTTCAGGAAAAAGTCTACAAAGAATAAATGCTGAAGGAGTTTTAGTGAACTGTGTACACTCTACCTTCTGGAGGGATGTAAACTGATAACAGTTAGTAGTGAGGACATAATAGAGGTGCGTTTAAAGGTAAAAATTGAGCTACCATGTGATTGGGTAGGCCCACTGATGGGCCTATCACCTGAGTAGACAAAAATAAAGAAGACACAGGCTGGCAATCCTTCACTTCAGCAACATGTACCATAGCCAAGACTTGGAAGAAACCAAAATGTCCATCAACAGAAAAATACACAACGAAGAAGTGGTCCATGTACACATGGAATATTAGCCATGGAAAAGAATGAAACAGTGCCGTTTGCACCACCATAGAAGTACCTAGGGATAAACACCCAATTTGAAGTAGGGAGGAAACCGAAAAACAGATATCTAATAATATCACTTATAGGTGTTACCTAAAAATTAATACCCATGAAATTATTTCCAAGAGAAGGACACACATAGATTAAGAATACAAAATTATGTTCAACCAAATGGAAACGTGTAAGGAATGGATGAATTAGGATATGGAGGTTAACAGACATGCATTAATACATATGAAATATATATCACAAAATACCTATGCAATACCAAGAGGGATCCAAAGATGAATAGTTAGATACATAGATATAATGAATCAGATTCTGTACACCTAAAACAAACATTTTTATCAAATATGCTCTGATAATTAAAAAAATTAAATTTAAAAAACAAAGAAGAAGTAAGGACATATAAGCTCTTGGGGGTTTGCCCTGCCACATTCCACTCTACTTTGCAGCCTACTAACATGATTTCCAGGAAGGCTCTGTTGCCCCAAAACTCAGAGCTGGAAATGGAGAAATGCTGCTGCCTTGTTGCCATTTCCTGGAAGAGCAGCTTTAAACCCACAGTTAACGGTCATTTAACATTCACAAAGGGCTTCCCTGGTGGCGCAATAGTTGAGAGTCCGCCTGCCGGTGCAGGGGACAAGGGTTCGTGCCCCGGTCCGGGAAGATCCCACATGCCGCGGAGCGGCTGGGCCCATGAGCCATGGCCACTGAGCCTACGTGTCTAGAGCCTGTGCTCCACAACGGGGGAGGCCACAACAGTGAGAGGCCCGCGTATCGCAAAAACAAAACAAAACAAAAAACATTCGCAAGGACTCAGGGCTGTAAATCACACCAGCCCTCAATAAATATCCTGAGTTAAGGAATGGCCAAAAAAATTCACAACTGGCAAATTTTTCAAAAAGATAGTATGAAGAGGTAAGTTTTAGATACTCTTTTTTTTAAAAAAAGGGAAATGGATAAAAGCTCAACATAGGAATTATTAGACTCATGCAAATCTAATCATCGAAAATGTTTCAACTCACATCAATCGAATGACCATCGGCAAAATGTCTACAAACAATAAATGCTGAAGGTGTTTTAGAGAACTGTGTACTCTCTAGCTGCTGGTGAGATGTAAAATGGTAAGAGCCAGTAATGAGAACAGAAAGGCGCTGCATTTAAATGTAAAAATCATGATGCCATTCGATCCAGCACTCCCACCACTGGGCCTATCACCTAAGAGCCAAATCAAGAAGACACAGACTGACAAAGTTTTACTGCATCAATATTCATAATAGCCAAGACATGGAAGCAGCCAAAATGTCAATCAACAGATGAATGGACAAAGAAGAAGTGTTACATGTACCTAATGGAAGATTAGCTTTCAAAAAAAATGAACAATGCCGTTTTCATGACTACATGCGAGTGTAGAAATAATCATATTAAGTAAGTCAAAAGTTTATGATATATATCCTATAATATAATTTATAGATGTTTTCTTAAGTTTCCTACCAATGAACATATTTCCAAAGGAAAAGACACTCAGAGACGTATAAAACAAACGTATGGTTAACCAAAGTGAAAGGTGGGAGGATGGATAAATTAGGATTATGGCTTTTACATATACTAATGCATGTTATATGTATATAAACATATAACATATAAAATATATAAATTATATAATCACTAATACATATAAATTATATAATCACCAAGCAGCTACCAAGTACCAAGGGAGGTCTACTCAACACTCTGTAATAACCTACATGGTAACAGGAAACAAAGATGAACAGATATATGTATGAAAAATTGATCAGAATCGGTACACCCAGAGAATCACAATACTCTAATAAAATTTACTCCAATAAAAAACATAAAATAAATTTAATAAACAAACATAAGTAGGAGACATAAGCTTTTGGGAGTTTGTCCTGGAACATTCCACTACAATTTGCAACCCAGGAACACAACTTCCAGGAAGGCTCTCCTGCCCTTGTAACCAAGGCTGGGAATGTAGAAATCTGCCGCCTTGTGGCCAATTCCCGAAACAGCAGCTTTAATCCCAGTGCTATTAGTCACTTAATATTCACAAGGACTGCAGGGCTTTAAATGACACCTGGCCTCAAAAAATATATCCTGCGATCAGGAATGGACATTAATATGCAAAACAGTAGAAAATCTGGAGAAGACAATTTCAAGAGGTAAATATCCTCACAGCGTTTTTTTTTAAAGGACATGAAAAAATGTTCAACATCAAGAATTATTAGGGACATGAAAGTTTAAACTACAAAAAGGTATCACCTCACAATAGTCTGAATGGCCATCAGAAAAAAATGTCTGCAAACAATAAATGCTGAATGGGTTTCCGAGAATGGATACCCTCCTATGCTGTTGCTGGGATGTAAACTGGTAACAGCTACTAATCAAAACGGAATGAAGGTGCCTTTAAAAGGTAATAATTGAGCTACTATGTGAAATTGCCCAACCACTAATGGGCCTGTAACCCGAGAACACCACAATTCAGAAAGACACAGGTACCCAAAGGTACTCTTCAGCGATACTTACAATAGCCAGACATGGATGCAAGCAAAATGTCCATGTACAGATGAATGGAGAAAGAAGAACTGGTACATGTACACAATCGAATATTAGCCATGGAAAAGATGACACAATCCCTTCTGCAGCACCACTGACGAACCAGGGGTAATCGTATTACGTAAAGTAAATCACAAAAAGAAAGACAAATATCTGATGATATCATTTACTAGTGTTATCTAAAAATTGATACCCATGAACATATTTCCACTGCGAAAAACCCATACAGACTTTGAAAAGGTGAAAGGAATGGAAAAATTAGGATTTGCGGTTAACATGCATTTAATAATTCATATAAAATATATAATCAAGAAGGACCTACTAGATGCCAAGGGAGGTCTACTCAACTCTCTCTAAGACCAACATGGGAATGAATCTAAACCTGATTAGATATATGTATACCAATGAATGAACCAGATTCTGTACACTTAGAACAAACACAACATTGTAATCAAATTTACTCTGATAAGAAATAAAAATTAAATTAAACAAGAAGTAATGTGACACAAGATTTTGGGTATTTGTCCTGGCACTTTACACTCTAATTTACAACCTAGGAAGAGGAGTTCCACTAAGCCTCTGTTTTCCCTAGCAATCAAGTTGAGTATAAATAAATTCTGCTGCCTTGTTGCCCTTTCCTGCAACTGCAACTTTAAAAACAATGCTTATGGGTACTTAATATTCACAAGGACTGTTGTGCTGTAAATGACACCCACAATCAGGAAACGTCCAGGGGTAGGTAAGCAAAATAAATTCCAAAGGAACAGACTTTCCAGATCCTATTTCAATAGGTAAATTTTGCACTGTTTAAAAGAAAAGCACTTGAAAAGATGCTCTAGGTCCTGTATTATTAGCGTCATGGAAATCAAAACTACAATGAGGGATCACTTCCCATGAGTCAGACTAGCCATCATAGAAAAGTCTACAAACAATAAATGCTTGAGAGGTTGTAGAAAAAGGGAACCCTCCTATGCTGATGGTGGGATCTAACGTGGTAACAGCCACTATAAATAACTGTATGGAGGTGCCTTTACAAGGTAAAATTAGAGGTACCATATGATCCAGCAGTTCCACTCCCAGACATATAACAGGAGAAAAACAGAATTGGAAAACACACATGCACCCATATGTGTACCGCAGCACAATTTACAATGTCTAAGACATGGAAGCAACCGAAATATCCATCAGCAGATGGATGAAGAAGTGGTACATGTTCACAGTGAAACATTACTCAGAAATGAAAAAGAATGAAGGAATGCCATTTGCAGCATCATGGATAGAATTAGACATAATCATACTAAGTGAAGGAAGTCCAAAATAGAAAGTCAAATATCATCTGATACTACTTATAGTTGAAATTTAAAACTTGATACCAATGAACTAATTTACAAAAGAGAAACAGGGACTTCCCAGGTGGTCCAATGGTTAAGAATCTGAGCTTCCAATTCAGAGGGCATGGGTTCTATCCCTGGTGTTGGGAGAACTAATATCACACGTGCCTCGCAATACAGCCAAAAAATAAAATAAAATAAGAGAGAGAAACTAACTCACAGACTTAGAAAACAAACTTATGGTTACCCAGTGAGAAAGGTGCGTGGAAGGAATAAATCAGGAGGCTGGGAAAATATTTACACACTAATACATATAACATAGGTGATCAACAAGGACCTACTGTATAACAAAGGGAAGTCTACTCAACACTCTCTAATAGCCCATATGGGAAAAGAATCTGAAGATGAATAGACATATGAATATATATAACTGAACTAGATTCTGTACACCTACCACAAACAGAATGTTTTAAATCAACATTACTCCAATAAAAAAGAAGAATTAAATTAAAACAAAAACAAGAAGAAACAAAACAGAAGATTTTGGATGTTTGTTCTGCCACAGTCCACACTAATTTATAATCCAGGAGCCCGTCTTCCACAGTGGGTCTGGTTACCTGGGTAACCAGGTAATCAGAGGGGCATGAAGGAAATCTTACTGCATGTGCTCATTCTAACAACAGCAACTTTAAAACATGTGTTTACAGGCACTTAATATTCACAATGATTGCCAGGGTGTAAATGACACCTGCCCTTAACAAATGTCCTGTGGTAGTTATCGAACAGAAATTCAAAATAGTCAGACTTTCAAAAAGCCAATGTCAACTGTAACTTTTACTCACAGTGTTTTAAAAAAAAACACATGCAAAGATGCTCAACATCTCGAATTATTAGATATATGCAAATCAAAACTACAACAAGGTTTCACCTCGCACAGTCAGAATGGCCATCATCAAAAAGTTTACATACCATAAATGCTAGAGAGGACATGGGGAGAAGGGAACCCTCCTATGCTGTTGGTGAGATGTAAGCTGGTAACAGCCACTATAAAGCACAGTATGGAGATGCCTTTAAAAAGTAAAAATAGAGCTACCATATCATCCAGCAGTCCTACTTCTGGGCATACATCTGCAGAAAGCTAGAATTCAAAAAGACAAATGCACCCAAACCCAAATATGCACTGCAGCACTATTTACAATAGCCAAGACAAGAGGCTACCAATATGTCCATCAACAGATGAATGGATAAGAAAGAAGCGGTACATGTACACAATCAAATATTACTCAGAAGTGAAAAAGCATGATCATCTCTAGGTCCATTCCTGTTGCTGCAAATGGCATTATTTCATTCTAAGTGAAGTAAATCAGATAGAAAAAGACAAATATCATGTGATATCACTTATAGTGGAGTCTAAAAAATTATAGAAATAAACAAATTTATAAAACAGAAACAAACCAATAGATTTCAGATATAATTCAGGCAGAAAAATTTATAAATCTGTTACCAATCACTAAATGTCAACCTGAAAAATTTAAGCAGTAAATAACATTATAAATGTATTAATTCTCCCCCAAAATAACCTATACCAGGTATTAGCAAACTAAACCTGGAGATCACATCCAGCCTATCACATTCTTCTGTAAATTAAATGGAATGAATGACCCACAAGAAAACCCATAATGAGACATCACGTCACACCTCTAAACATGGCTATTATTCCGAAGTCTACAAATATGAAAAGTTGTTCATGACATGGAGAAGGGATTCCTAGTACACTGTTGGTGAGATTGTGAATTAGTACACCCACTATGAAAAGAATATGGAGGTCCTGAAAAAAGCTAAAAGTAGAACTATCGTATTAGCCAACAATTCACTGCTTGGTATATGTCCAAGGAAAATGAAGACACCAATTTGACAAGATACATTCATCCCAACGTTCATAGCAGCATGATTTGCAATTGCCAACATGTGGAAGCAAACTAAATGTCCATCAACAGATGAGTGGATAAAGAAGATGTGGTATGTATACTCAGCCATTAAAAAGGATCAAATTCTGCCACTTGCAACAATGTGGATAGGCCTAGAATATTTATACCTCCTTAAATAAGTTAGAGAAAAACAAATACTCTATGTTCTCACTTCTCTGTAGAATCTAAAAATGCAAGAAAGGAATGTATATAACAAAACAGAAATAGACTCACAGAGAACAAATTAGTGGTTACTGGTGGGGCGAGTGAAGGGGAGAGGGAAAGACAGTAGTTGCTTTCTCTAAATCCAATAGCCCTATGGATGAAATAAACAAACAAGGATATATAGTACACCACAGGGAAATATAGCCATTATTTTGTAATCACTTTAGTGGAGCATGATCTATAAAAATAGTCAATCCATATATTGTACCCCTGAGACTAATGTAATATTGTAAATCAACTATACTTCAATTTAAATAATCCACAGGGTGGCTGAATGGATTAAAGAAAGTTCAATTATACTGTGTACAAGACATTCATGTTAACTTCTAATCCATGTATAGCATAAAATTGAAAGATTGGAAAAAAATTACTCCATGAAAATGATACTTGCCAGACTAGTCTATTATCAGGCAAAAAAGACTTGAAGTCAAACCTCTCAAAGGAAAGAAGATTATCATATAATAATAAATGGACTAATTCATCACGAAATCATGAAGTTTATAAATATGTATGTATCCAGCTTTGGAGCCTCTCAACATATAAAGAATATATTAACCCACGTGAAGGGGAAAATGTGCAGAAATAAAATAATGGTAAGAAACATCGATACCCAACTTTCAACACTATATAAATCATCCGGACAGAATATCAATCAGGAAACATTGAACGTGAACACACACTTGATATCAAATGAACCTAACATACATCTACAGTATATTCCACTCAACATCAGCAAACTTTCCATTCTTCTGAAGTACACATAGAACATTGCCTAGGGTAGATCTTATGTTAAGCCACAAAACAAGTCTTCAAAAATCCAAGAATATTGAAATCATATCAAGGATCATTTACAAACACAATGATATGGAACTGAAATTCAATATTAAAAAGAATAATTGAAAATTCAAGAACACTTAGAAATTGAACAATAAGATTCTGGGAGCTTCCCTGGTGGCACAGTGGTTGAGAATCCACCTGTTAATGCAGGGGACATGGGTTCGAGCCCTGGTCTGGGAAGATCCCACATGCCACGGAGCAATTAAGCCCGTGCGCAACAGCTACTGAGCCTGTGCTCTAGAGCCCATGAGCCAGAACTACTGAGCCCACGTGCCACAACTATGGAAGCCCACACGCCTACAGCCCATGCTCCACAATGAGAGAAGCCACTGCAATGAGAATCCCGTGCACTGCAACAAAGAGTAGCCCCTGCTCTCCACAACTAGAGAAAGCCCATGCACAGAAATGAACACCCAACACAGCCAAAAATAAATAAATGAATAAATGTATATTAAAAAATAAGCTCCTGAATAGCCAATGCATACAGGAATAAATCAAAAGGGAAATTTAAAAGAAATCATAAAGCAAACAAAATTGGAAACACAAAGTACCTAAATTTATGGAATACAGGAAGAAGACTGCAATTCAAAGAGTTATGTTTACAGTAATAAATACATATATTTTCAAAGAATTATTGAGAAGAGATCAAGATGATAGAGTAGGAAGAGCTGAGCTCCCCTCCTGCCACGGACACACCCAAATTACAACAATTTACACGGAAATTATCCCTGAAGACTAGCAGGGAACATTTTCCACAACTAAAGATATAAGGAAGGAGAAACCACAAGGCAGGTAGGGGGACTGGAAACTCAGTCTAATTGGAACCCACACGTGGAGCACAGTGACCCACAGCTGGAAGATATCACAATTGCATAGGTCCTCCACATGGACGGAAGGGTCTGAGCCTGGCATCAGTCTGCTTAGCCCAGGGTTCCTGCCCTGGAAGAAAAGAACACAACAGGTCTGGCTTTGAAAACCTGCAGGGCTTAATTTCAGGAAAGCTGGAGATTAAAGAAAACTGAGAATTTGCTCTCATAAGGCACACACAAATCTCACATGTTCTCAGTCCCTGTGCAGAGCCAGTAGTGTGAAAGATACCTGTGTCAGACCCACTTGCTAATCTTGGAGAGCTTCTTGGAAAGGCAAGAGACAGCTGGGACTCCCGCTAGGAACTGAGACATTGGCAAGCAACATTTTAGAGTCTTCCCTGGAACTGATTAGAATCAGGGGCCTGCCCCATTTACCACCATGCCCATAACACTCCTGCACCAGAAGGCCTCACAACCGGACAAACTGGGGGCCTACTCTGTCCGCCTGTGCACCTGCAGCACCACACAGCCACCCATAATGGAGGGCCACCTTGGCTATCAGCACACCCACAGCAATCACATACTGCAGGGGCTCACAGCCATTTAGGTCAGGGTCCAACACCGCCTACCAGCTTGTCTATAGCAGTTGTCCCTGCTGTAAGAGAAAGGTGTGTGCAGCCCACACAGGGGACACGCCTGGAGCATGTGGCTCTGCGGGCCAGAAGACAATGTGCTGCTGGGCCCTATCAGTCATCTCCTATATAAGGCCACTTCTCTGAGACCGGGGAATGTAACAACCTGAACCTAATGAATAGAAATGCACAGAGAATTAGGAAACATAAGGAAATAGAGGAATATGTTACAAATGAAATAACAAGACACGACATCAGAAAAAGAACTGAATAAAACAGGGATAAGCATTCTACCTAATCAAAAAAGTGTTCACAGTAATAATTATAAAGATACTCACCAAAGTCAGAATAATAGATAGACATAGTGAGAATTTCAACAAAGAGTAATATGTCATATGTCAAAAAGAACCAGAGTGAACAATACAATAAAAGACATTAAATACACACACACACACACACGAGAGAAGCCATATTATATTATATGATACAGAAGAATAGGTCAGTGAAATGGAAAACAGAGTAATGAAAATCACCCAAACTGAATAGCACAAAGAAAGAACAACTAAGACTATAGGTAAAGAGACCTCTGAGACAACATCAAGAATATTAACATGAACATCGCAGGGGGCCCAGAACGAGGAGAAGAGAGAAACGGGCAGATAACTTATTAGACAATATAGTAACTGATAACTTTCCTAACCTGGGGAAGGAAACACACTTCCAGGTCCAGGAAGCACAGAGTCCCAAACAAGATGAAGACGAACAGGTCCACACAAAGACATATCATAAAGCGCCAACAATTTTAAAATTTAAAGAGGGATCACAGAAGCAGTGAAATAAAAGGGTCTAGTTATGTTCAAGGTATTCCCATAAGACTGTCAGAAGACTTCTCAGCAGAATTTGCAGACTAGGAAGGAATGATAGGGTATATTCAGTGGGCTAAAAAGAAAAAGTCTACAACAGGAATATTCTATCAGCAAGATTATGATTCAGAATGGAAGGAGAGGGCTTCCCTGATGGCACAGTGGTTGAAAATCTGCCTGCCCATGCAGAGGACATGGGTTCAATCCCTGATCCAGGAAGATTCCACATGCCACAGAGTAACTAAGCCTGTGTGCCACAACTACTGAGCCTGTGCTCTAGAGCCCATGAACCACAACTACTGAGCCCACGAGCCACAACTACTGAAGCCTGAGCACATAGTCCATGTTCCACAACAAGAAGAGCCACCACAATGAGAAGCCTGTGCACCACAACGAAGAGTAGCCTCCACTTACCACAACTAGAGAAAAGACCATGCACTGCAATGAACACCTAACGCAGCCAAAAATAAATAAATGAATAAATTTATGGGGAAAAAAAAGGAATTGAAGGAGAGATCAAGTTTCCCAGACTAGCAAATCTAAAAGAGTTCATCACTAATAAACCAGCCTTATACGCAATGTTGAAAGAATTTACTTAAGCTTAAAAGAAGTCTCACTAATTATTGATAGTAACAAGAAAACAAACAAAAGTAAAAATCTCACTGCAAAGTATACATAGAGTAAGGGTAGTAGATCAAACATTTATTAAGCTTCTGTAAAGAATATAAGACAATAGTAGTATGATTTTTTTTAAAAAAAGAGAGGGCCCAAATAAATTAGAAATGAAAGCAACGATGTTACAACAGACACCACAGAAATACAAAGTATCCTAAGATACACACAGGGTAACTCAGGGCTCAGACTGGACAGAGCCCACTCTCCATTCCCCTGTACATGAGTTACAGGAGCCTCAGGAACTGAGGAGGGGGTACCTGAGGGGAGGCACAAGATAGAAGATGTTAGGCATTAAAATGACTGTATTTATGTTAAACGTGCCTGAACTACATTCACATGAGATGGTTTTGTCCTGTATGTACATCAGCAAATTTAGTCTGCACTGCAGATCATTGGCTTCACCACCTCCACTGACACCATTAACTTCACCTGCTGTGGACCGTCTCCTATAGGATTTCCATAACCACAAAGCATCGAAGCTTCACAGGACCCAGAGTTTGTGAGACTCCACTCAGAGTCTCAACTGCACTCAGAGCTGTAGAGTCACAACAGAGACTCCACTCTTGGAGGGCACACAACAGTACTGTGCACATCAGGACCCAAGGGAAGGAGCAGTGATGCCATAGGAGACTGAGCAGACCTACCTGCTAGTTTTAGAGGGTCTCCTGCTGAGGCGGGGGGGTGGATGTGGCTCACCGTGGGGACAAGGACACTGGGAGCAGAAGTTCTGGGAAGTCCTCCTTGACGTGAGCCCTCCTAGAGTCCGCCATTAGCCCCACCAAAGAACCAGGTAGGCTCCAGTGCTGGGTCGCCTCAGGCCAAACAACCAACAGAGAGGGAACTCAGCCCCATGCATCAGCAGATGAGTGTATTAAAGTTTTATTGAGCTCTACCCACCAAAGCAACACCCAGCTCTACCCACCACCAGTCCCTCATATCAGAAATGTTGCACAAGCCTCTAAGATAGGCTCATCCACCAGAGGGCAGACAGCAGAAGCAAGAAGAACTACAATTGTGCAGCCTGTGGAAGGAAAACCACACTCACAGAAAGACAGTCAAAATGAAAAGGGAGAGGACTTTGTACCAGATGAAGGAAAAAGATAAAACCCCAGAGAAACAACTAAATCAGGTGGAGATAGGCAACCTTCCAGAAAAAGAATTCAGAATAATGATAGTGAAGGTGATCCAAGACCTGGAAAAAGAATGGAGGCAAAGATCGAGAAGATGCAAGAAATGCTTAACAAAGACATAGAAGAATTAAAGAACAGAGATGAACAATACAACAACTGAAATGAAAAATACACTAGAAGGAACCAATAGCAGAATAACTGAGGCAGAAGAACAAGTAAGTGACCTGGAAGACAGAAAGGTAGAATTCACTGCTGTGGAACAGAATAAAGAAAAAAAGAATGAAAAGAAATGAAGACAGCCTAAGAGACTTCTGGGATAACATTAAATGCAACAACATTGGCATTATAGGGGTCCCAGAAGGAGAAGAGAGAGAGAAAGGACCCAAGAAAATATTTAAAGAGATTATAGTCAAAATCTTCCCTAGCATGGGAAAGGAAATAGCCACCCAAGTCCAGGACGCACAGAGAGTCCCAGGCAGGATAAACCCAAGGAGAAAAATGCTGAGACACATAGTAATCAAATTGACAAAAATTAAAGACAAAGAAAAATTATTGAAGACAACAAAGGAAAAATGACAAATAACATACAAGGGAACTCCCATAAGGTTAACAGCTGATTTCTCAGCAGAAAATCTACAAATCAGAAGGGAGTGGCATGATATATTTAAAGTGATGAAAGGGAAGAACCTACAACCAAGAGAACTCTAACCAGCAAGGATCTCATTCAGATTTGATGGAGAAATTAAAAGCTTTACAGAAAGCAAAAGCTAAGAGAGATCAGCACCACCAAACCAGCTCTACAACAAATGCTAAAGGAACTTCTCTATGTGGGAAACACAAGAGAAGAAAAGGATCTACAAAAACAAACCCATAACAATTAAGAAAATAGTAATAGGAACATACATATCAATATTTACCTTAAATGTGAATGGATTAAATGCTCCAACCAAAAGACACAGGCTTGCTGAATGGATACAAAAACAAGATCCATATATATGCTCTCTGTAAAAGCCCCATTTCAGACCTAGGGACACATACAGACTGAAAGTGAGGGGATGGAAAAGGATATTCCATGCAAATGAAAATAAAAAGAAAGCTGGAGTAGCAATTCTCATATCAGATAAAATAGACTTTAAAATAAAGAATGTTACAAGAGACAAGGAAGGACATTACATAATGATCAAGGGATTAATCCAAGAAGAAGATATAACAATTATAAATATATATGTACCCAACATAGGAGCACCTCAATATATAAGGCAACTGCTAACAGCTGTAAAAGAGGAAATTGACAGTAACACAATAATAGCAGGGGACTTTAACAATTTACTTACACCAATGGAAATCATCCAGACAGAAAATTAATAAAGAAACACAAGCTTTAAATGACACAATAGACCAAATAGATTTTATTGATATTTATAGGACATTCCATCCAAAAACAGCAGATTACGCGTTCTTCTCAACTGCACACAGAACATTCTCCAGGATAGATCACATCTTGGATCACAGATAAAGCCTCAGTAAATATAAGACAACTGAAATCATATCAAGCATCTGTTCCAACCACAAGGCTATGAGATTAGAAATTAATTACAGGGATAAAAACCGTAAAAAAAACACAAACACATGGAGGCTAAACAATACGTTACTATATAACCAAGAGATCACTGAAGAAATACAAGAGGAAATCAAAAACTAACTAGAGACAAATGACAACAAAAACATGACGATCCAAAACCTATGGGATGCAGCAAAAGCAGTTCTAAGAGGGAAGATTACAGCACTACAAGCCTACCTCAAGAAACAAGAAAAATCTCAAATAAACAATCTAAACTTACACCTAAAGGAACTAGAGAAAGAAGAACAAAACCCAAAGTTAGTAGAAGGAAAGAAATCATAAAGATCAGAGCAGAAATAAATGAAATAGAAACAAAGAAAACAACAGCAAAGATCAATAAAACTAAAAGCTGGTTCTTTGAGAAGATAAACAAAAATGATAAACCTTTAGCCAGAATCAAGAAAAAGAGGGAGAGGACTGAAATCAATAAAATTAGAAATGAGAAAGGAGAAGTTGCAACAGACACCACAGAAATACAAAGCATCCTAAGAGACTACTACAAGCAACTCAATGCCAATAAAATGGACAACCTGGAAGAAATGGACAAATTCTTAGAAAGGTATAACCTTCCAAGACTGAACCAGGAAGAAATAGAAAATACAAACAGACCAATCACAAGTAATGAAATTGAAACTGTGATTAAAAATCTTCCAGCAAACAAAAGTCCAGAACCAGATGGCATCAGAGGTGAATTCTATCAAACATTTAGACAAGAGCTAACACCCAACCTTCTCAAACTCTTCAGAAATTTGCAGGGGAAGGAACACTTCCAAATTCTTTGTATGAGGGCACCATCACCCTGATACCAAAACCAGACAAAAATACTACAAAAAAGAAAATTATAGGCCAATATCACTGATGAATATAGATGTAAAAATCCTCAACAAAATACTAGCAAACAGAATTGAACAACACATTAAAAGGATCATACAGCATGTTCAGGTGGGATTTATCCCAAGGATGCAAGGATTCTTCAATATACACAAATCAATCAATGTGACACACCATATTAACAAATTGTAGAATAAAAATATGATCACCTCAATAGATGCAGGAAAACCTTTTGACAAAACCCAACACGCATTTATGATAAAATGTCTCCAGAAAGTGAGCAGAGAGGGAATCTATCTCAACATATTAAAGGCCATATTTGACAAATTCACAGCAAACATCATTCTCAATGGTGTAAAACTAAAAGCATTTCCTCTAAGATCAGGAACAAGACAAGGTTGCCCACTCTCACCACTCTTATTCAACCTAGTTTTGGAAGTTCTAGCCACAGCAATTAGAGAAAGTAAACAAATAAAAGGAATCCAAATAGGAAAAGAAGAAGTAAAGCTGTCACTGTTTGCAGATGACATGATACTATACATAGAGAATACTAGGGATGCTACCAGAAAACTACTAGAGCTAATCAATGAATTTGGTAAATTTGAAGGTTACAAAATTAATGCACAGAAATCACTTGCATTCCTATACACTAACAATGAAAGATCAGAAAGAGACATTAATGAAACAATCCCATTCACCACTGCAACAAAAAGAATAAAATACGTAGGAATGAACTTACCTAAGGAGGTAAAATACCTGTACTCAGAAAACTATAAGATACTGCTGAAAGAAATCAAAGATGATATAAACAGCTGGAGGTATAAACCATGTTCTTGGTTTAGAAGAACCAATATTGTGAAAATGACTATACTACCCAAAGCAATCTACAGATTCAATGAAATCCCTATCAAATTACCAGTGGCATTTTCTACAGAACTAGAACAAAAAAATCCTCAAATTTGTATGGAGATGCAAAAGACCCCGAATAGCCAAAGCAGTCTTGAGGGAAATTAAAAGAGATGGAGGAATCAGACTTCCTGACTTCAGACTATATTACAAAGCTACAGTAATCAAGACTATATGGTACTGGCACAAAAACAGAAATATAGATCAATGGAACAGGATAAAAAGTCCAGAGATAAACCTACGTATCTATGGCTAACTCATCTATGACAAAGGAGGCAAGGATATACAATGGAGAAAAGACAGTCTCTTCAGTAATTGGTACTGGGAAAACTGGCCAGCTACACGTAATAGAATGAAATTAGAAGACTCCCTAACACCATACACAAAAATAAACTCAAAATGGATTAGAGACCTAAATGCAAGACAAGACACTATAAAAGTCTTAGAGGAAAACACAGGCAGAACACTCTATGCCATAAATCACAGCAAGATCCTTTTTGACCTACCTCCTAGAGAAATGGAAATAAAAACAAAAATAAACAAATGGGACCTAATGAAACTTAAAAGCTTTTGCACAGCAAAGGAAAACATAAACAAGACGAAAAGACAACCCTCAGATTGGGAGAAAATATTTTCAAATGAAGCAAAAGACAAAGGATTAATCTCCAAAATGTACAAGCAGCTCATGTAGCTCAACATCACAAAAACAAAGAACCCAATCCAAAAATGGGCAGAAGACTTAAATAAACATTTCTCCAAAGAAGATATACAGATTGCCAACAAACACATGAAAGGATGCTGAACATCACTAATCATTAGAGAAATGCAAATCAAAACTACCGTGAGGTATCACCTCACAACAGTCAGAATGGCAATCATCAAAGAATCTACAAACAATAAATGCTGAAGAGGCATTTATTGGAGAAAAGGGAACCCTCTTGCACTGTTGGTGGGAATGTAAATTGTTATAGCCACTATGGAGAACAGTATGGAGGTTCCTTAAAAAACTAAAAATAGAAGTACCATATGACCCAGCAATCCAATTACTGGGCATTTACCCTGAGAAAAACCACAATTCAAAAAGAGTCATGTACAACAATGTTCATTGCAGCTCTATTTACAATAGCCAGGACATGGAAGCAACCTAAGTGTCCATTGGCAGATGAATGGATAAAGAAGATCTGGCACATATATACAATGGAATATTACTCAGCCATAAAAAGAAACGAAACTGAGTTATCTGTAGTGAGGTGGATGGATTTAGAGTCTGTCCTACACAGTGAAGTAAGTCAGAAAGAGGAAAACAAATACCGTATACTAACACAGATATATGGAATCTAAAGGAGAAAAAAGTTTATGAGGAACCTAGGGGCAGAACAGGGTTAAGGACACAGACGTAGAGAAAGGACTTGAGGACACAGGCAGGGGGAAGGGTAAGCTGGGACAAAGTGAGAGAGTGACATGGACATATATACATTATCAAATGTAACATCGATAGCTACTGGGAAGCAGCCACATAGCACACGGAGATCAGCTTGGTGCTTTGTGACCACCTAAAGGGGTGGGATATGGAGGGTGGGAGGGAGATGCAAGAGGGAGGGGATATGGTGATATATGTATATGTATAGCTGATTCACTTTGTTATACAGCAGAAACTAACACACAATAGTAAAGCAATTATACTCCAATAGAGATGTAAATGGAAAAAAAAGAAAGCCCAGAGACAGACCTACACAGCTATGGTCCACTAATCTATGACAAAGGAGGCAAGGATATACAATGGAGAAAAGACAGTCTCTTCAATAAGTGGTGCTGGGGAAAATGGACAGCTACATGTAAAAGAATGAAATTAGAACACTCCCTAATACCATACACAAAAATAAATTCAAAATGGATTAGAGACCTTAATTTAAGACCAGACAGTATAAAACTCTTAGAGGAAAACATAGGAAGAATTTTCTGACATAAATCACAGCAAGATCTTTTTTGTTCCACCTCCTAGAGTAATGCAATAAAAAAGAAAAATAAACAAATGAGACTTAATGAAATGTAAAAGCTTTTGCAAAGCAAAGGAAACTACAAACAAGATGAAAAGACAACCCTCAGAATGGGATAAAATATTTGCAAATGAATCAACGGACAAAGGATTAATCTCCAATATGTATAAACAGCTCATGCAGCTCAATATTTTAAAAAAACAACCCAATACAAAAATGGGCAGAAGGTCTAAATAGACATTTCTTCCAAGAAGACACAGAGATGGCCATGAAGCACATGAAAATCTGCTCAACATCACTAATTATTAGAGAAGTGCAAATCAAAACTACAATGAGGTATCACCGCACACCTGTAAGAATGGGCATCATCAGAAAATCTACAAACAACAAATGCTGGAGAGGGTGTGGGGAAAAGGAACCCTCTTCCACTATTGGTGGGAATGTAAATTGATACAGTCACTATGGAGAACACTATGGAGGTTCCTTAAAAAACTAAAAATAGAATTACCATACGATCCAGCAATCCCACTACTGAGCATATACCCAGAGAAAACCATAAATCAAAAAGACACGTTCACCAAAATGTTCCTTGAAGCACTGTTTACAATAGCCAGGTAATGGAAGCAACCTAAATGCCCACAGACAGACCAATGTTTAAAGATGTGGTACATATATACAATGGAATATTACTCAGCCATAAAAAGGAATGAAATTGGATCATTTGTAGAGATGTCAATGGATCTAGAGACTGTCATACAACGTGAAGTAAGTCAGAAAGAGAAAAACAAATATTGTATACTAATGCATATATGTGGAACCTAGAAAAATGATACAGATGAAATGGCTTGCAGGGCAGAAATAGAGACACAGATGTAGAGAACAAGCATATAGACACCAAGGGGGGAAAGCCGTGGGGGGGGGTGGTGGGAGTAATTGGGAGATTGGGGTTGACATGTATACACTTATATGCATCAAATACATAACCAATAAGAACCTGCTGTATAAAAAAACAAAGTAAAATTCAAAAAATTAAATAAAATTATAAAAATAAAAAAAATTCTTTCCTTCCCATAGATGTATTTATATGACTGAATTATTTCCATGCTTATATCTATAAATACAAAAAAGAGGAATAAAACCTACCTCGAACTAAAAAATTAAAAAGTACAGAATCCACCAGTTATACAGAGGAAAACCCTATCAGGGCCCTTGCTCCAGTGGTAAACAATTCTGAAGTTGGTCAGAGGTGGGGAATCGTCTCCCATGCAGTCAGCAGCACCCCCGCAAGGAGCGTCCTCATTGAAAGCTGGGGGACCGTGCCGAGGCATCCCTGAGTAAACGTGAGCTGACCCCCAGGCCAGCTGCTGCTGAACTGTTCCCACCCTTCCCAGGTAAAACACCTGAATGTGTGCAAGGACTTGAAAACCTAGAGGAAGGGCCGTGGAGCCACACCAGCCACAGCACGCAGGCCGACTTGGGGCCTGCAGGCCAGCCAGGATGGCCCTGGCCCCGGGCGCTCTTCTGGAAGCTTTCCATCTCCTTGCCTGACGTACCCATCCTGTCCCGGCCCCCACTGCTTTTTTCCTTCCTCACCTCTGCCCGGGGAGAAATTCCAGCGGCAGGTATGGGTGACACATCCTCTTCTTTAGCAAGTGGCAGCCCAGCAACTCCTGCAGAAAGTCCAGCAGAGTTCCAGTCACATCGGGCCACCCACAGAGCTGTGGGCCCTACTCCCTCCCACCAGCCCAGCCCCGAGACTGCTGATGGGGCAGAGAATATGGCGTCAGGCACAGCTGCAGGGGCTCTTGCTGCCTGGAGCGGTGTTAATATTGACCTCAGCCCAGGCACACCTGGGGAGGGCTGGCTGGCCTGGTCACGCTGCTCAGGTCAGCCAATCCTCGCCCCTCAGAGGCTCACAGTTTCAGAAAATGGGCCTTGCTGCACCGGCCAGTTCCAAGGAACAGGTGTAGGTCCTGAGGGGCAGGATAGACAAGGACCTGCATGTCTTGCTTGTTTTCTAATCATTTTGTCTAGTCCACGAGTGGGAAACAACTTCAAGAAGACCCTCTCCTAATGAGAGGAACCCAGGAGTCAGGGAGAGGAGTGGTGATGGGTGAAAACAGAGACCTGGTGCCCCAGCTGCAGTGGAAGCCTCTGGAAGACCCGGTGGAAGGAGGCCACACAGAGTGAAGCCCAGTGTCACAGACCTGTCCTGGAGCTGCTGTTTGTTAGTTCAGGTCCTGCTCTGAGGTGCTTTGTGTCAGCTCTGACCAACAAGTGAGCTGGAGGTGCTCTGAAATGAGGGCTTTGTGCACAGTTCCTGTGTGCCCAGCCTTGCCGGGGTACCTGCCCAGGTGACCTCCATACCCTGGGAGGGGCCTGACCACGAGAGTCCCATGGGCTGCTGGGAACCTGCTCAGCTGAGCTCCATACCCTGGGAGGGGCCTGACCACGAGAGCCCCGTGGGCTGCTGGGAACCTGCTCAGCTGAGCTCCATATCCTGGGAGGGCCCTGACCACGAGAGCCCCGTGGGCTGCTGGGTTGAGCTCTGAGCACCCCGCGTGCTGGGAGGGGGCTGTGTGTATGAGCGTCCTCTCTGTGCAGCTGGCACAGATTTGCTTAACAACTTCCCTGTGGGCAGTGCTGGGATGGAATGAGGACAAGGAGATGCCACGGACCCCCTGAACCCCTGTCCATCCCGAGTGATGAGGTGAGTAGGCGGATGCTGGTCACTGGGCTGCGTGAGGGAGGCCCCACAGGTACCTCTTGTGTCTTCCACCTGACACACAGAGGCCTCCCCAGGACAGAGCAGACAGCCTGCCTGGGCAGGTGGGAGCTCCTGGTGACCCTGCAGGGGACATGAGAGGGACGGACCAGGCAGGAGGGGGAGGGAGCCCAGGCAGAGCCTTGGGGCCAAGGGGTCCTTTCTGGGTCTGAGCTGGGAGTGGACGTGTAGGTGGTGAGTGTGATCCAGGAAAGCTGCCCTGGTGACGTGAGGCTGAACGTGCTTCAGTGACAAGCCTTCCGGATGATCCCAGAACAGGATAGTGAGATGGATCCTGTTAGAAGAAGGTGAGTGAGTCCCCCCAGGAGGAGGCTCTGTGAGCTGGCCCCGGGAGGGGGTGACGGGAACAGGCGTGGAACCTGAGGGGAGTGGGCAGTCCCCCTGGGCAGGCGGCAGGTTCAGACCCCACTCCGTGGTCCCACAGCTGTGCTTCCGGCTGGATTACTTGGCTTCTCGGAGCCTCAGCTTCCTGGTCTGCTCGTGGGGTGATGGTAGCACGGACTGACTAGTAATTTGCTCAGAACAGGGTAGGAAGGGGTCTAGTGGAAATTCCACAGAACACCGTCAGTATGGGAATCCCGGGCCCTGTTTCCTGCAGGTCTGTCTTCAGGATCAGGTGAGCAAATCTGAGCAGACTTGCAGCAGAGCCTGGGGATGGGCTCCGTTTGGTGGGTCTCCCTGTTTCCTGAATCTCGGAAGGAGCAACTCCAGCGGGCAGTGGCAGCTTCTTTCCACACATGGAAGCATCCAGACCTCAAGGCCCAGCAGCCCCCGAGCCCTGTGTCTGGGCCCCCGGGAAGCAGACGGGACAGACCGGTGTCCTCCTTGCCCTCTTCCTGCCCAGAATATTCGAGGTCCAGGCCGTCATTAGGGAGAAGCAGGGATGGGGGTGTCCCATGTGGGAAGAGGACACGGAGCAGAGTGTGTGCGTGGACGTCCACACCGGGAATGTGGGTCGGTGGGGCGCGGGCTCTGGGAGGTGCAGACGGGGGGGCCTGATGGAGCAGGGCGGGGCCGGGGGTCCTGGGGGGAGGGGGTGCGAGCTGTGCCTGTACCGGGCCTCAGACTCCACGAGGCTTCCATCCCCTGGTCACTGGGGACGAGGGGCCGAGCAGCGTTGGTGGAATGACCACTTGTGTCCCCAGGCCCTGGCAGCCTCAGCCCTTCAGGCTCTGGGTCGGGGAGCCTGAGGACTGCAGGTCCAGCTGTGCCCACAGGGAAGCCTGCAGGGGTCGAGCAGGAAGCACTGGGTGGTCTCGCCTGTGCGGAAGCTTCTGAGCCAGTGTCCGGGTGGAACTCTCACCTCGCACCTGGGTTTCAAGTCCACAGCTCAGATTACCTTCAGCTGCTTGCTTTGTTTTCTAGACACAAAGTCCTAATATCTCCTATGTCCCCTGCCCGTGAAAAGGCACGTCTGATCTGGCACCAGGTGCTGCCTCTGGTCCCTCCTGACTGGACGCCCAACAGCCAGTGTCACCGCGTCGTGACTGTCAGGGGGTGTCAGGCATGGGGGGACGAGAGCACACGGTCCAGGCCCACGAGGGGCTGTGCCATCCACGGAGCCACTGCTTTGGCTGTACGTGTTCCCTCCCCCACCCCGCGGGCAGAGATAACCACCCCCTTCCAGACTGTTACCAAGTGAAGTCATGTGGACCCTGCTCGGGCCCTCGCCTGGCGAGGCGCTCTGCCTCAGTGGGGAAGGTTTCCTTTTTCCATAGGGGTGCAAGTAGGCAAATAACAAAACCAAAGCTGAGACCACCACAGTACAGGCTCTGTTCAGTGGCTAAAGAATGCAGAAGCGGGCTTCCCTGGTGGCGCAGTGGTTGAGAATCCGCCTGCCGATGCAGGAGACACGGGTTCGTGCCCTGGTCCGGGAGGATCCCACATGCCGCGGAGCAACTGAGCCCGTGAGCCATGGCCGCTGGGCCTGCGCGTCCGGAGCCTGTGCTCCACAACGGGAGAGGCCACAACAGTGAGAGGCCCGCATACCGCAAAAAAAAAAAAAAAAAAAAAAAAAAAAAAAAAAAAAAAAAAAAAAAGAATGCAGAAGCGGGAACTAAGTTCACAGGTCAACTTCTCGCCCTCCTGGAGAGAGTGCTTTAATTTTAAAGAGTAAAGATAAAGGGAGGAGGAGTGAGGCTAATGATGGGGTGAAGAGGCCTTCCGAGGAAGGGCAGGGCTTTTTCCAAGGGGATGGAGCACCACCTCATTTTACCCGTTTCTGGTCATTCATGTCCAGTCATGGCCACCGGTAGGTGTGTCACTGAATATGCTGATATAGTAAATTCAACACGTGATGAGACTCAGTGTCTGTTGCAGGTCACATTCGTTACCATCTTGGTCCCAGCTGGTTCCATCTGTTTGTTTGTAGCTTCCTTTCTTATCTCTGGACCCCTTAACTTAAATACTTAGGTGAACTCCTGCTGAAGGTGGGGGGTGGAGGACAGCCCTGTGAAAGGTGGATGCACGGGTTTTGAGCACGGCCTGGAGCAGCTCTGACAACGGAGGAGGAGGCTGAGACTGGAGGTCAGTCTGATGCCCGCACTGGAGCCTGTGGTCTGCTTGCGGAGGTGGTCAGCTGGGGCACGTGTCAGGGAAGTTTCTTGGTCTTTACACAGAAGATGCGAACGTGGGCCCAGATACAGAGCTGCCTGCAGACACTGTTACAGAAACCCCTGATTCTTTCTTGGGAAAAGTGGTGGGGGGGCATTCAGGCAACAGAGCATACTGCTTGCTCTGGATGTTCTTGTGGGGAAGTGGGTGCATAGCAACAGGGGCTCAGCCTGCATAACCTCAGAAGCCCTCCCAGGACAGCTCCAGAACCGCTTCTGAAATGGCAAGAAGTGGGTCTTCCACCCACTAGACGTGGAGGAGAGGGCTGGGGTCTGCAGGGCCGCCTTCACCTTCAGGGACCGGCTGGGAGGCTCACAGGACTCAGCACATGCTCGTGGCTTGTGTGCTCACAGCTGAGATGGGTCACACACAGCACACAGTAGCGATGCAGGGAGGGAGGGTCCCTGCTCCCGTCACCTCCTGACCCTCCATGTCCCCTCCTTCCCTCGAGGACCTCTAGGGTGTCTCTTCCCCCAGCTACAAAGGGCAGAACCACGATAGTTACCCGCAACCCTGTGTCCCCAGGAAGCTCATTAGAGGATTGGCACCTGGCTGGGGGCTGGTCACATGGTGTTCTCTGCCCTCACTCTCCAAAATGCTGGTGCCCAAAAGGGGAACCGGGGTTCAGCATGAACCACATGGTTTGTGCACACAGCACAGGTGCAGGGGGCTGCCCCTAACGGGAGGTGGGAGGGCTTAGATCAGGGCAGGGACCTGCTCACCAGCTGCATTAGCTTCCCAGGGCAGCTGTGACAAACGACCACAAACGGAGGCTCAGAGCAACAGAAACCTGTCCTCTCTCAGTCCTGGAGACCAGACGTCTGAGATCAAGGTGTCCCAGGGCCGCGCTCCCTCCGGAGGCTTCAGGGGAGGGTCCTGCCTGCCTCTTCCAGCTCCTGGGGGCTCCAGGCATCCCTGGTCTTGTGGCTGCATCCCTCCCGTCTCTGTCTTCAGATGGTGTCTCCTGTGTGTCTGTGTCTCTCCTCTGGTCTCTTAGAAGGACACTGTCACTGATTTAGGGCCACCCTGATCCAAGACGACCTCATCTTCAGACCCACAACTAATTATACCTGCAAAAACCCTACTTCCAAATAAGGTTCCATTCTCAGATTCTGGGGGGCATGATGTGGACATAACTTCTTGGGGGTCCCCATTCAACCCACTGTAGCACCCAGTTCCCAGATGCCAGCCGACCTTCCTCAGAACAGCATCAGGCTGGTGATGTTCTGTGTTTCTGCACGGAGTTGTCTCTTGTTTCTTGTGGTAACAGTGAGGTTGGGTGGGGGGCACTTCTGGCTGACCTCCCGGTCATTCCAGGGACCATGCTGATGTGTCCTTCCCGTGAGGGTGCGAGCACGGCCAGGACACCCTGAGAATACTCCACACTGACTGCTCGGTGGTCAGACACCTGCACGGACTGGACCAGGCCCCGAAACTCTGTACCTTCTACCACATCCACAGCCTGGTGGACTCTGTGCGGGCCTCTGACCAGGAGGTGTGGACCGGCAGGATCGATGCGAGCCCTCCTGCCTGCCACGTGGCCTCCAGCCCACCACAGACCCTCCAGTTCTGCCATGGACACCCCCATCGCATTAGCCCCCAAGAGGGCTTCTGGGAGGAGTGAGAACTTGACCATGAAGAAGACAGGGCAGGCACTAACTGCAGCAGGTGAAGGTAAGAACTGGAGGTGCTTGGCTCTTTGTCCCCCAAAGACCCCGAATGTGGGCTCTGACTTGATGGGTCCACCTCTACCTGAGCTCAGCTGGGGGGGTCGCTGCAGAGAGAGCACATCCTTGGGTGATTTTCCAACTCTCCCCACCCCCAGCTTCACCCCCTGGGCCCCCCTGGCCCAATAATAGTCTTTAAATAGTGTCTGTCACCCATCAGGCCTGCGTGGGAGATTTTAGTATTGTGTGGGAGTCCAGCGACCAGCGCCCATGTGTCCTGGGTGTCTTGGGAGAGGAGGGAGCCTCACTCTCACGTTCCTGCCCCAGCGTACCTGGGGTCAGGTCAGCAGACCCAGGCTCTGTTCTGGCAGAAGCTCCCTCTCTGTGAACAAGTCTTCCCCCACTCCCGTTATCCTCACTGGAGGCTCAGGAGTCCACAGCATCGGGGCACCTCCAGCACCAGGACCCCACCCTAGGGAACTTCTCAAGAGCAGGGACCAGGCCTGGGGGCGGAGGAGAGGAGGGGGCCGGCCTCTTCAGGATCCCTGGGGCTAGGATGCCTCCTACGCAGGAGGGCCTTGGACTCAGCTTAACTACCACCCGGGTCTCCTACCCTTCCCTGGTAGGGGGGCCCTTCAGATTCCAGGGCCTCAAGATCCTCCCCACCGACCTCTGACCCCAACTGCAGAGTCAGGGACCCAGAGACCCCCTCCCTGGCTTCTTTTTTCTTGGAGGCTTCCAGAATTCCCTGAAGCTGTTATATACAGGGTTTATTGTGGTGAAGGATGCAAGTTAAAATCAGCGAGGACAGAGGGGATAAGCAGGGTCCAGCCTCCTAGGCTGTAGCAGCCCAGGGAAGCCCACCTGAGTTGTGAAGTGCAGGGTTTATTAGGGTCTGTCATGTCAATGTGGGGACTGCCATGTGCCGGACCTCAGCCTCTAGCCCCCGGGGTCGACTCAGGAAGCCCAACGGTGCATCACGCCGCCAGCACAGACCAGCCTGGAGCGAGGCTCACAGAGCACAGACACTCCCGTCAGACTCAAGGTGACCTCTGGAGCCAGGACAGAGGCCCCGCCTCTCTGTGGGCAGGTGAACCCACACCACCCAGGCCCTGGTGCAGTGCCCGTTCTGCGTGGTCAGCTGGGTGCACGCGGGTCAGCCAGTGTTTGTGTCTCAGCCTGTGACCACTGACCACACTGTCCTGCTCTGCTCACAAGAGCGAGGCCAATGGAGGGACAACGGGGGTGGGAACAAAGCCGGGTCGGGGTCAGGCTGGGTGAGAAAGGGCCAAGGAGCGAGAACAATGCTGCCCTTGCCCGGTGAGCCGAGAGCTGACGTCCGCCCTGTGGGCAGCCCCTCTCCCCACATCCCGAGGTAAGGCTGCCTTTCCTGCACCCTGGGGCAGGGTCATGCCTGTGCATACAGCAGGACGCACAGCAGTGCACGCAGCAGGCCCGATGCCTGCCCTTGACATGTACTTGGGAGCTTGGTGAGGGTGGACCATCCCGACAGGACCTGGGCTGAGCCCGGGGAGGATGGAGGGGAGAAGCGTTTGGGAGCCCCTACAGGGGGTCCTCACCTGTCTGCACAGGGGGACTGAGGACACCGATCGGGGTGGGCAGGCGAGGAGCCAAGTCCTGGGTCATCCCTGAGGCTGACGAGGGGTTTGGAGGGGCTGATCGCAGGATCCTGTGGAGAAAGAGGACCCGAGGCAGTGGGGAAGGTGGAGACAGTGCCGGAGGCAGGACGGAGAGACCAGCAGGCGGCGCTGCAGGCGTGGAATCAGGGCTGCACCCGTCAGAGCGGCCCCCGAGCCCCGCACCTCTGGAAGCTTCGCAGCGTCCGGACAGAACCTCAGAGGATCAGGGGCCGGAGGGATGGGAAGAGTTTGGAAAAGTCACCCCAACTCCACATGTCCTGGGGGAGGGGTACCCACTCCAGTCTCATTCCTTAGACTTTCCCCACATGGGGAAGTCCCCACAATAAACAGCCAGTCATGAAAGGCTTGGAATTTGCCTGAGGATAAAAGGGAAGTGGGAAAAGGAATGGAAAACAAGCTCTACCTGCTTGGACAGCACATGCCACTCAAACTTGCAATCAGGAAGAGGAATTTCCCAAAAGATCAGGCTGCCCCGTAACCACAATGGGGCTTAAAGCAATCCTGCCACTTTGTGTCCCCTTCCAGAAACAAGTTGAAGAAAGTTGCTCAGGAGCACTGCACTTCACAAACCTGCAGAGCTCTAAATGATAACTCTCGTCCAAAAATAAATTGAGGTAAGGCAATGAAGAGGATTTGAAAACAAGGCAGAATTGCACGAAACAGATTTCGAGAGGTACATCGGACTGGCCTTGACAGCACATGAGAAGCGGCAGAACTTGGACAATGATGCAGTTGGCCAAAAAGGGCGTATGAGTTTCTTCCTGAATATATTCAGGAAAAAACGCATACGCCCTTTTTGGCCAACCAAGCACGCGGGGAGAGCAAACCAGCACTAAAAGGAAGTCTCACTTCCTCCCTGGTCAAAAGGGCCATCCGAAAAAAGTGTAGAAACCAGAAAGGCAGGACAGGCCAGGGAGACAAGGGAGCCTTGTTAAGGTGCTGGGAGGGATGGAAAATGCCAACAGCCACTCTGGAGAAGTGTATGCTGTTTTCTAAAACATGTACAAAACAGAACCACAGAGCATAGGGCACCTCCACACATGGGCGTATATCTTGGGAAAACTAAAAATCAAACAGACGGAGGCATCCCAAAGTTTAGGGCTTCTCTCTTTACAACAACCTCGACTTAGGTACACCTTTCATATCCCAGGGAAGAGAAAAATGGACAAAGAAGGTGTGCTATTTACACCAAGCATTGTTAATGGATGACCACAACAAAAGCAACCATGATTGCAATTACCAAACACAAAACACACTCATACTATGTCATAATATTGACATTCAGTCCAGTAATCCTCCACTGTAACAGTTTGTTTACTTTGTAGTGAAAGACATCATGTATTTTTAAATTATGAGCATTCACCTGAGGTCTTTAAAAATCAACAAAAACATAATTTTGTGATCTCTTTCATTTATTCTGGTTCTAAGTGCTCATTTCTAAATGAAAATATTTCAGTATGTTATTGTCATCTTATAACATCATATTTCAAATGACTGACTACTGTCTCTCCAAGATGAAATATGAGGAACTCATAATTAGGCTCTCCAAAGATTTACTCTCTGAATCTGTATTACCCTTCTGCTGAACTCCACACTGTTTATTATTCTCTGAGAATATTATTTTTCTTGTTTGGCCATCACATGCTCTTTCATTTCATGAAGTTTTTTCCTACAATTTTATGCCTAGTTTATTTCTGAGAATATGCATTATTTCAGATTGATATTTATAGACACAAAGACTTCTCTATAATTCCCTGAGAGTTTCAAGAACTCCTTCTTTTTTTTAATACCTAGATTCTGAAGCTCTCCACAAAGCATTACTAAGATTGCATTTACATAAATATCTACATATTAATCACACATTAATGCATTTACAATTGTATTATGCTTTATTGCTAATTTTGGAGCATATACATAGCTGTCTTATTTACCACCCTCTTGGAAATCATTTTAATATCTGTACTTAGGACTTGAAAGAGAATGAATAAATAAAAACATGAAGAATATGCAAATACAATTTATATAGTTCTCATAAAATTATCCAGAAAAAAGAAGAGTCCAGATACTCTGCAGGCATGATACTCGAGAATGTGTAGTCTTCCGGCAGGAAAACATGCAGTAATCCATGTGGCAGAGTTTACCTGTGACCAGCTGGTGTTAGTGACCTAGGCATTCCTTACGTGCAACATATCAAGAGTGGAAAAAGGGAATTTGTCACTTGTGGCAACAAGTATAATGAAGATTCATAGCAGGTCATGCTCATATATTCAGCACAGGTACAATCAAAACTTTGCTCAATTCTGGTAGATCTAAGTCTGTATCTGTTACCCTGTCTTTAATGAGGAAATGTCAGAACTGACTTACCAAAAAAAAAGTGTTTTGTTGGTTTGTTTTAATTACAGTCACGGTGAGTAAGACATAGCTCAAAACAACTAATGTGACTTACTGATTCTCTCATCAGGAAATACAGTTTCACCTTCCCTGTTTATTCTCCACATCCTGTAGTAAGTTAAGTTTCAATGAAAGATAAATCTACAGGGTGAAAAGAAAACTTAACATGTGTTGAAAAGATCATTCTGACAGGTTTGATCACGTATGTCAGTGTTTCTGGCGATGGACACAAGCCAGAGCTCCCTACTCTGACGTTTTCACTGATGTCATTCCCCTTGATCCTCAATTTGAAAGTGGATAAAAATGTTTTCTATGTTTTCTTCTTTAAGAAATTAAATAAAGAATGCTTTCTAGACATGATCCTCTAATGATTTTCAGTCAGTGGTCATCAAGAGAAGAAAAGCACAGAATCTCATCCCCACAGAAGGGTGACATTCAGTCAGGTAAGAAAATTCTCCCCAAAATCAGAGCTTCATCTTTAACATACAATCAAAGGATTTAACAGGTTCTGCATCACTCTGCAGTCAGCCCTACGATATGGGATTGGCTCTGAGACTCTCACATCAGATGACTGACAAACATGTCATAGTACCCTGATCTGGTACCACATCCTGCCTCTCTTGATGATCTCCTGCAGGGACATTGGAATATTCCAGGATATTTCCTGGAGCCCTCTACTCTACACAGGTACACTTCCAAGTAGAAAGAGAAGCTTTGATTTTCACTGGGACCCCTGCTCTCTCCAACCAACCTCTCTAGAAATATGATGTTCTAATCTCTCCTGATTAGAACATTTCAAGGTCTCTCCCTGTGCTAATTTAGTAAAGGTAAAGGAGAAACAACAAAGAGCAAACTATGCAGGGAGCAATATATAACATTCCTTTACTTAATGTATTTATCTGATATACCCAAATATTGAGAAATATAGATTCATTTCATAATGGTCAAGAAAATGGTCAAGAAAAGAGGAGGAGGAACCTCTATGCCAACAGTATATATATTCCATATAAAATGGAATCAATATTGCATAAGCTCCAGCCTAAGCTTAGCTACGAGGTACTAACTCTTCTCATAAAGAAGAAATAGTTCTCCATCATTTGAAGCACACTGAGGACTCAGACAGCTGGACACTGAGGGTGTAGTCTCCTCACGCGAATTCTGTACCTGCATCACAGAGCAATGAAATATTCCCAAAGAATTATTAAGGATGAGGTGGGGAACCGAAAGAAGAAAGGTGAATCCATACTCTCCCCTACCATCTGTTCTGCTGGATATTACCACCACCTTAGCCCAATATGACCTTCCCACTTTCCTCTGGGCCTCCCTACTTTCCACCTCCATCCTCTCAGTATATCTTACCTACACTTGGGAACGACTCTAGTTTTTCCACTGATCTTTATCAACAAGTAATCCAAATACCAACTGTGTATATAACTCCTTAGAAACCTCAGGTCTGACTCATTAATACATGACCTTCGAAGTCCAAAGTTTTCTTAATTCCCTTTATTATTTATTTTTCTAATTTCCATGTACTTACACTGTCAGGACCTCCACTGTTCTCAGGTTCGTGTTCCCTGCAAAATCTGTCAACCTAGACATAGACTTAAGTACCACCCTCTGATTGTCTCCTACGTTATCCAGTTTTTACAAAAACCTCAGCAAGCCTTATGGACTTTATTAAAGACTCTTTAAGATAACCCATGAGAGATAGCAGTACACCCACAGATATCTATTTAATACATCCTCAGAGTAATGAAGACTCTCAGCTCTTCTTCTTCAACATATGCAGTGTCTCACCCATCTGATTACTCTCTGCTCTATCCCAGGTACACTCTCTTTCCTCATATTACATTCTTTCCCAACTTTGTATGTTGGTAAAATCAAACAACATAAAATATAACATGTTAATTATTATAAAGTGCACCGTTCAGTAATATTAAATACATTCATATTACTGGGCGATCAACATCGCCATTTATCTTTCTAATTGTTTTCTAGGTTTTAAAACTGTAACTCTATATCCTTTAAACATAACTTTCCTTTTTGTTCCATAGACACATGAAAAGCATCATTACCCTCCCAGATTCTATGGTTTTGACTACACTAAGTATCCCATATAATTGAAATAAGTCGTTGTATTGTTATGACTCAATAAAAGTCACAAAAATGGCATTTTGGGAAACTAAATTTCCTCAAGATTCATCCATGTTGTAGCATATTCCTACATCTTTTCCTTCTTAACACTGAATAATATTGTATTATATGGGTATACCACACTTTGCTTATCCAGGAACTAATGGATGAGCACTTACTTTGCTTTCATATTTTAGCTACTCTGATTATTACTGCTCTAAACACTAGAGTACAAATATTTAAGACCCTAATTTCAATTCCTTTGGGTATACCTCAGAGTAAGATTCCTGGATCATGTAGTAATTCTATTTTTCAATATCTGAAAAACTGCCATACTCTTTTGCAAAACACCTGTATCATTCTACATTCCCACTGACATAGCACAATGCTTCCTACTCCCTCACTTCCTCACCAATACTTGTTTTCTGCTTGTGTATGTGTGTGTGTGCTTGTGTGTGTATGCATGCACACAAATATATAAACACGCATTTAGTGATATGGAGCATCTATTCAAGTGCTTAGTCATTTGTACATCTTTTTGAAGAACCATCTATTCAAGTCTTTTATCCATTTTTGAATCAGGGTGTTTGCTTTTAGTTGAATTGTAGAAGTTCTTGGTATATTCTGAAGAGAAATCTCTTGTCAGATAGATGGCTTTCAAATATTTTCTCCCATCTGTGGGTTGCCATTTTATTCTGTTTACATTTCTTTCATACACATTATTTTTTAATTATGTACTACAAATTGTTTATTTTTTGTTAACTGTACATTTGTTGTTCCTTCATTTCATACTGAGGAACACACTGCCAAATCCAATGTCATGAAGCTCTTGTCTTGTGTCTTCTTCTAAGACTTTTTAGTTTATAAGTTCTTATATTTAGTTTCTTGATACGTTTTCATTAATTTTTGCATATGATGTTATGAGGTAAGGGTCCATCTTCCTTATTTTGCACGTTGACAAGACTTCTCAGCACCATTTGTTGAAAATACTATCCTTTCTACTTTGAAAAGTCTTGGCAACTTGTCAAAAATCATTTGGCCATATATCAGGGTTTGTTTCTAGGTGTTCTATTCTATTCTATTGGTCTTAAATAAAGGAGAAAATAGTATAACATATCCAGGTTGATGAAGAACATAAAGAAAGACCAGGACTGAGAATTAGGAGGGCAATATAAAAGAGCAGGGAGTAAAAGACAGTGTGAGAGAAGATCTTGTATTTGCGAGTTCATGGAAATATGATCATGCTAAAACCACTAAACGTCTCACTTTGAACAATACGGTAAATGTGTTGGCAAGAAAAATAACACTTACCCATCTATGGGAAATATAGTATGGGTATAAAGATAAACTACACACAAATATATTAAAAAGGGAAGGGTTTTCATGGTGTGAGAATATTGTGGGATTTGAAATACAATTTACTTCTGTTCTAACATTGTCTCTAAAATTTAGCAAAGTGTATATACAAGCAATTCCAATTCTGGTAATGTGTTTGACAGGTTTATATATGAACTTCAGCAGACCAGTAAATGTACATTCATAGTAGGACTGTTCCCTAAACCAAAAAACAAAACACAAAAACTGGAAAGACTAGAGTTCACCTTGTCAACACACATACAGATGCACTGATGGTTTACGGTCCAAAAACAGAAGGTGAGCATGGGTGCAAGAGGTTAATCCCCAGGCTGGGCTGGGTGCAGAGTTTGAGGGTAACACAGGTAGAAAAGGCTTTTGTCCTATCCTTCATTTTTGAGGTATGGAAATTCACAGGTCACTACCTTCATTTCAAAATGAATGAATGCACTATTCAATTTTTTAAAACAGGTGAAGTAAACATGAGTGATAATAAATTTCAAACTGTGCTAATCAAACAGGATACTAAGAAAAAATAAATAATATGATTTAAGAATGAAGTGGAGAGATTGTCCAAGATGATAGTGTTCAGAGACCCAGAGCTGGATGCCTCTCATGTGCACACCAAAGTCACAACTGTTTACAGAACAGCATCTGATGAAAAAGGCGGGACCCACCATGAAAGCTGTTTTACAGCTAAAGACATAAGGAGGCCCCTCAGCAAGGCAGGAAGGACGGGCAACATCTCAATAGCGTCAAGACCCACACCACCAGGGGGGGTGGCCCACACATGGGAGAATTATTATAGTTTCTGAGAGGCTCCCAGGGAGCAAGGGGTATGAACCCAACATCAGGCTCCCAAGCCCAGGGATCCTGTGCTGGGAAGAAGAGTTCCCAGAAAGTTGGGCTTTGAACACCAGTAGTGCTTATTTTCCAGAGAGCCAGAGGGTTGTGGGAAATAGAGATTCCACTCTTAAAAGATGCTCACAAAATCCCACATGATCCGAGAATCAGAACAGAAGCAGTCATTTGAAAGGATCCTGGGTTACACCTACCTCCTGATCTTGGAGAGTCTCCCAGAGACGCAAGAGGTAATTACAGCACAGTCTCAGGGACATGAACACTGGCAGCAGCCATCTGGGGGAGCTCCTTCTACCTCGTGGCCACTGGTACCAGCAAGCAAAATTTCAGAATCCTCCCTCTATCATTTTAGCCTCAGGACCTAGCCCTACCCATTTCCACCACACTATACACACAAGCACTAGGGAGCTGCAGGCCAAGCAACTAACTGAGCAGGAGCATAGCTACATCCACCAGCGAACAGAATGTCTTCAGACTGTCAGTGCATAGCTGCCCCTAGACATGGGCCCAGCCACCAAAAGCCCCAGGACCAGCCTCCACACCTCAGTGGACAGGCACCAGCCCCAGAGCCCCTGACCCCTCTGACAAGTGAGCCTCCTCTGGCCTTGGAATCAGCCTCACCGTTGGCAGGTGATTACTGCACAGGGACTGGATGGAGCTTGGACCTACACAACCGCAAACCTGCACTAGCAGTGGGATCAGCCTCATACACCAACAGACACACACAGGCTCCAGGAATACCACAGCCCAGAAGCCTGTGTGGCCAGAACACTCCATTGCAGGCCAGAAGCAGCCATGGGCTCAGCTGGGTCCTGACCCTGCCCATCAGAATGCCAACACAAGATTAGGGATACCCCAGACCCTGCAGAGAGCTGTGTCAGGGACAGGGATCCAGCACCAACTCTGCGACTCCTGGGGCCTGCAGCCAGAACTCAGGACCTGTGTCTTCCTCCCAGTAGCCAGCATAGCCCCAGGACCAGTGACTGGGCACTAGCCCTGGTATCACCTGGACTGCAATTCTACCCACAAGTGAACCAGCCCTAGATTTGGTTCTCCCAGAGCTTTTCAGTGAGCTGCCTTATGATTTAGCCTCACCAAGCAGCACAGACAGCCTCCATACAAGGCAGAGTCTGGCAAACAAGCACTCTGGGGGCAGCCAAGCCTACCAGACCACCCACAGTAGTCAGCCCACCACAGAAGAACCCAAGTAGCCCACATAGGGGGTACAACTAGAACATATAGTTCTAGTGACCAGGGGACAGTGGGTTGCTGGGACACTTAGGACCTCTCCTACAAAAAGTCACTTCTCCAAGGTCAGGGAATGTAACAAACCTACTACATGCAGAGAAATAAAAACAGCAAGTTAAGAAAAATGAGGTGATACAGAAACACGATCCAAATGAAGGAACAAGATAAGAACTCAGAAGAAGATCTAAGTGAAGTGGAGAGAGCCAATCTCCTCAACAAGGAGTTCAAGGTAATGACTGTAAAGATGATCAAAGAACTCAGGAGAAGAATGGACATCCAGAGCAAGAAGTTAAAATTTTTTTAAAGAATTAGACCATTAAAGAACAACAAAACAGAGATTAGGAATACAATAACTGAAAAATAAATGAAAAATACACTAAAAGGAAACTACTGTAGACTAAATGGTACAGAGGAATGAATCAGAAAACTGAAGGACAGAGTACTGGCAATCACTGAGGATGAACGGGAAAACAATAGATTAAAATGCAATGAGGAAAGTTGAACAGACGTGTGAAACAACATCAAGTGTACTAATATTTGCATCATACTGGTCCCAGAAGCAAAAAGGTAAGAGAAAGCAATGTAGAACATACCTGAAAACATAAGAGCTGAAAAGTTCCATAACCTGGGAAAGAAAAAAAGAAAACAGACATCCAAGTCCAGTAAACACAGTAAGGCCAAAACAGGATCAACCCAAAGAGGACCACACCAAGACTCATTGTAATTAAAATGGCAAAAAAATAAAGATAAAAATACACTATTAAAAGGAGCAAAGGAAAAGAAACAAGTTACAAACATGGGAACTTGCATAAAGTTATCAGCTGACTTTTCAGAATAACCTCTGCATGCCAGAAGGGAGTGGCATGGTATATTTAAAGTCATGAAAGGGAAAAGCCTATAACCAAAAATACTCTACCCAGCAAGGCTCTCCTTCAGATTTGGTGGTGAGCTCTAAAGTTTTACAGAGAAACAAAACTAAAAGAGCTCAGCATCATCAAACCAGCTGGATGAGAAATCTGAAAGGGGCTTTTCTAAGTGAAAAAGAAAAGGCCACGACTGAAACATAAAAATTAGGAAAGGAAACTTACTAAAGGAAAAACCTCATTGGATAAGGCAAATATTCAACAAAGGTAGTAAATCAACCATGAACACAGCTAATAGGAAGGATGAAAGAAAATACTAATAAAATCATCTATATTCACAATAAGAAGGTAAGGGACACACAAAACAAGTAGATGTAAAATATAAGGTCCAATTCAGTAACTGTGGTAGAGCAGAGTAACAATGCAGGGTTGTTAGTGTCCACGTGAAATTAAGAGCTCAGCAAATTAAATAATCACACACACACACACACACACACACAAAACTGAAAGAAATCCAGACATAATATTAAAGATAGTCCTCACATCACAGATGAAGGGAATAAAAGGAGAAGAAAGGAACACTGAAGAAATTAAAGAGGAATTGTAAAATACCCAAGACAAATGAAAATGAACACACAATGATCCAAAATCTATGGGACACAGCCAACGCAGTTCACAGGGAGAAGTTATAGTGATACAAACTTATTGTTAGGAAACAAGAAAAATATCAAATAAACAACCTAACATTACACCTGAAGGAATTAGAAAAAGAAGAACAAAACAAAACTCAAAGCTGTCAGAAAGAAAAAAATTAAGAAAACAATACCATATGCAATCACACCAAAAAGAATAAGATACCTAGGAACAAACACACCTAAGTAGTAAAAGACATGTACTCAGAAATCTATCAGTCATTGGTGAAAGAAGTTGAAGGCAACAGAAAAAGATGGGAAAATATAGCATGTGCGTGGATGGAAGAATTAATACTGTTAAAATAAACTTACTACCAAAGACAACCTACAGATTTAATGCAATCCCTATCAGAATACCAAAGCATTTTCACAGAACTTGAAAAAGTAATTTTAAAATATGTATAGAAACACAAAGACCCCAAATAGCCAAGCAATCTTGAGAAAGAACAGAGCTGGAGGCATCACGCACCTTGACTTCAGATTAGACTGCAAAGCGACAGTAATCAAAGAGAATCGTACCGGAGCAAAAACAGACACAAAGATCACTGGAATAGAATAGATATCCCAGAAATAAGCCCACACACTTATATTTAATTGATTTATGATGAAGCAGGCAATATGGAGAAAAAACTGTCTCTTCAATAAGTGTTACTGGGAAAACTGGTCAGCTACATGGAAAAGAATAAAATTAGATTATTTTAGCACACCATATATAAAATAAATGCAAAACTGAATAAAGACCTAAATGTAGGACCAGAGACCATAAAACCCCTAGAGGAAAATATAGAACATTCTTGAACATAAATGATAGCAACAGTTTTAGGTTCAGTCTACTAAGGCAAATGAAGCAAAAGCAAAAATAAACAAGTGGGACTTCACTAAACTTAAAAGATTTTGCATAGCAAAGGAAACCAAAGACAAAATGAAAAGACAAGCTGCTGAAGTAGTGACAATATTTGCACATGATAAGACGTTAACATCAAAAAGATGACCAAGCAAGAGTTCATATCTAAACTACAGAAACAGCACATACAACTCAATATCAAAAAAATACCCAAAATCTTTTTTTAAAAAATGAGAAGACCTAAATAGACATTTCTCCAAGGAAAAAATACAGATAGACAGAACTCACAAAGATGCTAAACATAGCTAATCAGCAGTAAAATGCAAATCAAAACTATGAGATATATCACCTCAGTCTTGTCAGAATGGCTGTCATCAAAAAGATCACAAATAACAAAGGTTAGTGAGGATGTGGAGAAAGGGAAACACATGTACACTCTTGATGTGAAGGTGAAGTAGTGCAGCTACTGTGGAAAGCAGAATGGAGGTTCCACAGAAAACTAAAAAAAGAACTACCATAATATCCAACAATTTCACTCTTGGGTATATCAGAAGAAAACAAAAACACTATTTCAAAAACATAACTGCACACCAATATTCATAACAGTGTTATTTGCCATAGCCAAGATATAGAGTCAAACTAAGTGTTTATCAATAGGTTAGGGGATAAAAAAGATTTTTTTATGATGACTTCAGCATAAAATGAAATTTTGCCATTTGCAAGAACATGGATGGATTTGGAGGGTATTATGCTTAGTAAAATAAGCCGCAGAGAAAACAAGCATGGTAGGTTATCACTTACACATAGCATCTAAAAAATTGAATATAACAACAACAACAAGAAAAAACAGACTCACAGATTAAAGAACAGACTAGTGGTTACCAGCAGGGAGAGATAGGGTGGAAGAGCAAAATAGTGGTAGGAGATTTTGAGGTATAATCACTAGGTATAAAATCAATAATCTACAGTGATGTACTGTATAGCATGGGGAATATAGCCACTCTTTTATAATAAGTATAAATGGAGAAGAACCTAAACTTTTATGAATCGCTATGTTGTACCTCTGAAACTAATATAATAATGTATATTAACTATAGATCAATAAAATATAAAGTAAGAAACAATAAAGGGGAGACACAGATTATTAGATAGAAATCAATTAAATAAACACAAGTTTTGAAAATCAAGGAATTAAAAAACAACATGTAAGACACAACATTGGCCTTTGAAGTGTACAATCTATTTATTTAAAAGAAATCATTTAAGTGGTGAAAAATGGTACCCATTCTCACAATTTTGTATATATAGGGTAAATTATTATCTACAAAAATATGTTACAAATATTCACTCTAAAAGAAAGAGAAAATTTGGATTAACCCATTTTAGTATACAAATTTAATATCAAAGTCTCCATGTAAAATTGATTTGAATAAGTTGTTAGCCACTTTTAGTTTCTTTGTGATGTAAAATCTTTTAAAGCATAAAATCAGCCTTTCTGCATTATTCCATTAGACATACATAGAAGTTAAAAGAAAGGAGAAGACAGAACAATCAACCAGGAAGGTGAATTTACTGAGAAACAGCCATTAGTTCTCCCTCCTCCTTTTCTTTTCCTCCTTTTCCAGGTCTCTTTCGGTTCCAATCAAGAGAAGTCTTGAGAGTTCTGAGAATATTTCTTTGAGGGCTTCAAATCACCATACCTACATCCTCTGCCACGACTACACACACGGGAACAAAAATAAACCTCTGCTATCTACTCATGTCGGAGGGATTCATGCAAAATAAACTCCTACATGGAGAACAACAGGTGAGTTTTCTACCTGTTCTTTATAATGTCCTTCCATTATAGTAAATCCCACACACGATGAGGCAGAAGCAGTTATGTGAGCTTTTCCTTGAAGTCAAAAAACTTGCATTCATTTCAAGTACCTGGTGATCATAGGGTACAGCCAGGGAAGGTGCCACCCCCCTTGCGGGGGGGGGGGGCGTAAATGGGCTCCCAAAACCATGCGCCTCCTGATGTACACATTCTGGAGAAACAAAGGGCGGTCACACCCCAGTCAGCCTGTCAGGCTGTCGGGCCACTGGCAACCTGATCAGCCTGGAAGTGCCCCATCAGTTGCTGAAAGCAAAACTCTGTTCTCCCTGTGAAGCCAGGCAATTTTGGCCAGAGAGTCAGAGGAGACTTGTAATCAACTCCTCCTCTCTGTTCACCTCCTTGAGGTTACAGCAACCCCATCTCCAAGCCCAAATCTGACCCTGGAGTGCCGAACTGGAAGTGGCAGGTGGCCTCTGCCGGTGCTTCAGCACACTCTGAAGGTTGTCTGCTCTAATGGCAACTCTCAGCCTTTCCTCCTCCTCCTTCCCTAGTCCTGGGGTCTGCCTTGGCCTCCTGCAGCTGCTGGCCTGATTTCATTCTTCTTTTTTCTCCAATTACAATGAAGTGTCTTACAGAGGTATGGAATCTCTTGAAGAAGGAAGATCTTTTAGTCAATACACCTTAACGGTGAGAAGTTGGTTTCAAGAATGAACCTGAAATACTATATTTTTCTCCTGATGATTCCAAGGAGAGACAGCTCAAGTTTTCTAAATCATAAGAAAAACCAAGGTAAATGTGATATTCTGAGCCAGAGATGAAAAAGCAGTTTTTAGCACCCTCTCCTCATGTCATATGACTGGGATTTAAATCAATCAACTGCCACTGGTTTTTAAATCACATGACCCAACTTTAAATCAATCAGCTGCTTCCCTGTAACCCAGGTGACTTGGCTTTGAATAGTAAGAAATGCAATGGTGAAAAATGACACTGAACAAAAAATGGAAAAACAACATTTAGAAAGTGTTTTTTCTTTTCGAATGGACCATTCATTAAATACAGAATAAAGGATTCTCTTGTGGATTTCTTGAACTGTAAGCATGTACAATGTCTCCGTTGGCTTGATTGACTTAGTTTTTGGGGTTTTTTTGTTGCTGTTGTTAACATCCTTATTGGAGTACAATTGCTTTACCATGTTGTGTTAGCTTCTGCTGTATAACAAAGTGAATCAGCTATTCGTATACATATATCACCATATCCCTGCCCTCTTGCGTCTCCCTCCCACCCTCCCTATCCCACCCCTCTAGGTGGTCACAAAGCACCGAGCTGATCTCCCTGTGCTATATGCAGCTGCTTCCCACTAGCTATCTACTTCACCTTTGCTAGTGTATATATGTCCATGCCACTCTCTCACTTCATCCCAGCTTACCCTTCCCCCTCCCTGTGTCCTCAAGTCTGTTCTCTATGTCTTTATTCCTCTGCAGCAACTCCTGCTAGGGATGGATCCTTCCTTTTATGCTCAGGAATATCCCCTAGTTTAAATATGATTTGGGTTTGATCCTATGAACCATCAGAACTTCCCACCAGAGATAAATGAGGAGATTCTGGCCTTTATTAGTATGCACAGTGATGGGTGTCCTGGCTGGACTTGCCAACCCTCCTATTTTACCCACCTATTTTTATCCACGTTCCTCCCTGTGAGTACCTTTGACCAACCCTGAGCTCAAACTCCTGACCTATTACAGTGACTTTGTCAGTCTTTCTTTAAAAATGAACAGGTAACAAAAAGAATTTAATCTAGAAGCAGCAGCTCAGTAAGGGAAATAAAATCACCAGAAGTTATCTAATCACAGCCACAGCCATCCAGGGCTCTGTCTTATCTGCTGGGTCATAAGAATGGGACCTTCCTCAATTTGAAGGGCATCCAATCAAATAAGTAAAGGTGTTGCTCACCTCTGCCTCTTGGAGAGATTGCTAGGCAGTCTACCGAGTGTATACTAACTGCAAAACACAGTCATAGTTTCGAAACACCTATGTTCCAGGAAAGCTTTTTGGGGTGCATGGGGAAGGTTTCTTTTTGATATCAAGCAAAAAATAAATCACCAAGCTCTTTAAGCACAGGAGTTTTTAAGAGGGCAGTAGAAGGAAGGAATGGGCAGAAAAGACGATCTCCTCTGAAGTGAAGGTCGTTTTCCCAAAAGAGTAGGATTTAGTCTCAGTTTAAGGAGAACACTTTTAAATAGCTGGGGCAGCTCCAAACTGCAGTTTAGGGAACGAGTGCTTCAAAAGAACAGTGCTTTAAAAGTCCTGGCAAGGCAGCAAGAGGATGAAGAGTTGGTTTTGCATAGTTTTGAACACAATAGTAAAGAAGCAGAGGCATCTCTGACTAAAGGGCCCTGAGATCCTATGGCATCAGTGGGTCAGCTGCAGGGGGCAGGGGGTGTGGGGGGCGATATTTCTCTCTCAACGTCTCCCAGGGCAGCCACCCCTCCCTACCCCACCCCCCTACTCCCTTCACACTTCCTGCCTCCACTGTTGGGTCCCCAGGGACAGCACCTCTTAAGCCGGAGCGCTCAGCACCATCTCTGTAGTCTGGATTCTTCCTGGAGCCTGGCACGTTCTGGGACAAGAAGGCAGCTCTGCAAGGCCGCTGGGGTGCAGTCGGACCTGGAGGCCTGGAGGGGAACTGGAGCCGTGAAGCCCACCCACGTCCTTGAAGCCGGGGGAGGAACACATCCTCCTAACAGTACTTCTCAGGGCTCAGCGGGCTCCCCACCCGACGGTGATCCATACTCACTTGAGGCAGCAAGGACTGCCTCTAACTGGCCCCCTCGATTCCGCCTTAAGCGTCCATGCACATGTGTGAGAGCACAGGCCCCGGATCTATGCACTCAGCTGAGGCCAGTGCTGCCGGGGTCCCTCCAGTCCCATCCCCTGGCCCCTCCCTCTGGGACTGTATCTAATAGAAGAAAGAGCACAGAGGAATTGACTGATCAAGGGATCTGGGAGCCTGGGTAAGAGTTTGAAGACCGAGAACCTAAAGCGCAATTACATATTATTGGAAACTCTTGTGGAGTGTGTAGGGGGAGGTTAGGAGATTGAGAGCCTGAGTCGACCTGGTGAGTCCAGCCCCAGGACACCAGAGAGCCCCTCCCCCCTTTCCCTGCCATCAGACAAGGGGCGCCGCAACTCCAGCCGGGACTCTGCACTTCCCCCTCCCTGATTCTCCTCCAGAAGAGCAGGTGCCCCCCCTCTGAGGGCAGGGGCAAGACAACGGACCAAGTCCCCCTGCACTAAGGCGCTACTGGAAGCTCTTCCTGAAAAGCAGTGCTGGCTTGGAGTGAACCCGTGCACCGCCAAAGTTGGTCTCGTCCTGCAGCTGAGAGACGCAGGCTTTAAGTCAGCTGCCCTGGCTTTAAATGTCTACATGGTAGAATAAGCTCCCCAAAGTGGCTGCCACTAATTTCTGTGTCCCAAAGTGAACTCCAGTTTCCTCTTGCCTCTCTGGGAGACTCTCCAAGATCGGCAGGTAGGTCTAACACAGGCTGCTTTCAAATTACTGCTTCTGCCCATGATTCCAGAGTGTGTGAGATTTTGTGTGTGCCCTTTAAGAATAGCGTCTCTATTTCCCACATCCCTTTGGGTCTCCCCAAAGTAAGCCCTGCTGGCCTTCAAAGCAAATTTCTGGAAGTTCATCTTCCCAGTGCAGGATCACCAGGCTGGGGAGCCTGTTGCAGGGCTCATACCTATTGCTCCTTGGGGAAATCTCTGCAGTTGTAATTATCCTCACATTTGTGGGTCACCCACCTGAAGGTATGGCTCTTGACTAGTCCACAACTCCATTCCTCCTACCTGTCTCAACCGTGGTTCCTTCTTTACATCTTTAGTTGTAGAAGATCTTTTCTGCTAGATTAAGGTCTTTGTCATCAGTAGTTTCTCTGTAAACAGTTGTAATTTTGGTTTGAAGGATGTGAGCTCAGGATCTTCCTGCTCCTCCATCTTGACCAAGCTCCAACTGAGAACACACTTTTTTATTAATTCAACTTTTTTCAATTTTTTAAGGTTTGTATTATTTCTCAGAATATGGTGTATCCTGATCAATGTTCCATGTGCATCAAATAGAATATATATTCTGCTATTTTGAGCCTAGAGTGTTCTATGAATGCCAATTAGGTCAAACTGGTTGATAGTTCTGTTCAAGGCATCCATATTTTTACTGAATTTCTGCCTACTTGTTCTTTCAGCTAATGCAAGAAGAGTATTGAAGTTCCATCTATTATTGTGGATTTATTAATTTCTCTCTTCAGATCTATTAGCTTTTGCTGCATATATTTTGAAGTTTGTGTATGTGTGAAGGTTCATACACATTTAAGATTGTTATGTCTTCTTGGAGAATGGAACTCTTTTTCATTTGTAATGCTCCACTTTGTCCCTGACAGTATTGTTGTTCTGAAGTCTAATTTATTTGAATAAATATGATGACCTCAACTTTCTTTTGGTTACTTTTTTCATGACATCTCTCAAATTGTTCAATTTTAACCCAAGGTTTCTCAAACTCAGTACTAATGAAATTTAGGGACAAATAATTCTTTGTTGTGGGGGATTGTCCTGTCCATTTTAGGATATTTAGCAGTGTCCCTGGCCTGTACCCACTAGATATGAGTAGCACCTCCTCCTTTTGAAAACCAAAAGTGTCTTCAAACATTGCCAAATGTACCCTCGTGAGCAAAATTACCCCACTCTCCTTTATAACTACTGTTTTAACCTATGTCTTTTTATTTAAAATATGTTTCTTATAGACCTTATAGATCTTACTTGGATCTTGCTTTTTTTCCCCCAAATCTATTAACAGAGATTGTTTAGGCCATTCACATTTAAGTGATTATTCATATCGTTGGGTTAAAATCTATCTTCTTGCTGGATGTTTTCTATTTGTTCAATTTGTCTTCTTTTTTCCCCTCTTCTCTTGCCTTTATGGATTTAACTTTATGATTTCTCTTCACCTCCTCTATTGACTTCTTATTATTTAAACCTCTTTATACTTCCCCGTAACATAACAATCGTATGCATGTATATTCCCAATTCTTCCCTGCCATCCTTTTGCCCTTGTTGTCATACATGTCACTTTTAAATATGCTATAAATTCACAATACATACAACTTTTGTTTAAGCAGTTAGCTTTTAGAGTGATAAAAATAAGGAATAAAAAGATTTCACTTTGCCTTTATTTATTCTATTTCCAACGTTTTTCACTTCTTTGTGTAGATCCAGATTTCTGACACATACTGTAGTCTTTCAGCCTGAATCACTTACTTTAAGTTTTCTTGGAATGATGTTGAATACTGTGGATGCCAAGCAGTGACCAAGCCTCACAGCTTCCAAGAAGGGTAGGCAGTTGGGAGGGAGGGGGAAAAGGTGAGGTGGGTGCCTGTGTCCCCTTCATATGACCCACCCCACCCAGGCAAATTATGGAGTAGACATACCTCAGATGGCCTGCAGTTCCTCCATCTTCCCTTCGCCAGATCCAGAAGCAAGGAAAAGTTTCTGAGATCTGAGCACAGGAAGTAAACTCTTCACCCAAAGGCAGCTGCCTCCAGGAATAGGAGGAGGTGACCTGACTTGGGCCAAGTCCGCATTAGCAAACCCAGTGGGGACATTCCCAGAACAGTACAGACAGGAAATATGGGCACTGCCCTCCTCTCCCTGCTGGACCCGATGCCCTAGACCTGATCTCTCCCAAATGATTATTTTTCCCTTTTCATGTCACCACTGCCTACTTCCCAACACATCCTGTACGCAAGGAAGGTCGGGGTAGGAAGTTGCCTCAGTCCCCCACACTAGGGACAGACAGGTAATGGGAGGGAGGAAGCAAGGGAGGCAAAGACCATTAGCAGCCATCCCACACTCCTGCCTGGTCCAGGTGCTGTGGTTATTAAAGCAGGACTGAACCAAGTTCACCCAAGGTGAAAGGATAAATGTAGGGGAGAAAAAGAAGAAAGCAGAGTGAGCCTGGGGAAAATGAGGGAGAAGAGCAATTATAGAAAAGAATAAGGATGCAGGAAGGGAGAGAACCATCTCTACCAGGCCTGAGGGCCAAGGGCCCAGATGGATGAATGTGCCTAGAAGACCTCTGACTTCCACTCTAAGGACAGGCAGGAGTTCAAGATTCAAGTTTCCTGGGCCTGGGACTAGGCCCTGCTGGGTCTGTTACTTGTGGGAATGGGGCAGGTTCTGGGGTCTGGAAAATGCAGGATACAGTGTGCCCAGGACAATAAGCCCTGAAGGAGTGTACAAGCTCCAGAGGAAGAGGTGGGATTTGAAGAGTCTAAAACAAAACAAAGCAGCAAGGGGGAACTCGGGGTTTGCTTTTAGCCCTAAGGAAGAAAATCCATTCCGGTCCCTTCAAAAACAAGAGACTCAAAGCCCCAGCTCCTGGTCCGGCACTCCTCCCACTTCCTTTGCTTCTGTGCTTTGCTTCTGTGGTGAAAGGGGGATGCCAGTACTTCCACCCCTCTCCTCTTCAGAGTAACTGCTGGAGCTGAGTGTATCTACCACCTCCTCTTAAAAAAAAAAAGTTAAAACACTGTCCACCGGACTATGATAAAACCAAACCTCTACTCTGGCTGACCCCACTGGGATCCTGCCCTGTCAATCTGAAGCCCAAGCACCAATTTTCATTCATTACCCCAGGCAAGTTGAATGTCTCAAGTTTAAGGGTGATAAAAATTAATTCCCACAACTGTAATTAGTGGGAGTTTGCGCAGGCAGCACCAAGTATTTCTGGGCACAGAGTGGGGATGGCTGCACCTTTAAGCCCATCCTCCCCAGCCCCCTCTGTGGCTCCTGAGCTCACCTCCAGGCCCCCATGCAGTGTCTCAGTCTTGGCTCTGGCCACTTCTCTCCTGTGAACAGATCCCAGATCCTGGAAGCCAGACTTGCCCTCGCACCTGACCATGGTGCTGGGCCTGGGTCTCTGCCAGGATCCTGCAGTCAATGCTGCTGCTTTATCTCTTCTGCAAGTAAGAAAAACAGCAGGTTTGAGCCACTGAGGCTGTTATTATATTATGACTATTATTAACTTTAAATTATTAACTTTAAATATATACCCTGCCAACTTCCAGAAGCAGCAACCACCTCTTCAGTATACTCTTGGGGATCAATTCCTGTCTGTTGGTATTTGGTCCTTAGGGATGATGTTCAGGCACCTACAGCGTCTGGTTAGGGAAGGGAGTGTCCCTTGGGCTTACAGTGACATCAGTGGGAAATTTGCATTTTTCACACACTGAATTCCTGTGGGGAGGAGGAATTGCTGAAGTAGCTTTTTTGTTTTCTTTTGGTTTGGTTTGGTTTAACAAAGGAGGGATATATATAGATCACGTTAGCTACTTTCTCTTTTCCTGATTGGGCCAAGGTTGGGTCGCATGCCTCAGAGACCCTCCTGGACCGGCCCAGAGGCATTCTCTCCTGCCAGCGAACCATTGCCCCCCTCTGGCACAGGACCTCCCTCGGACTCAGACCTCTCACTTCCAGTGTGGTCCTGGGAGGGCAGAAAATGGTGTCTGGACCCCCTGCATGGCCTCCAAGGAAGAAGCATCCGGGGAGGCTCCTTGAATTGAAGACTTTGCGAAGGGGGGACTTCTGAGCGCGCCCAGAGCCCTACACTGGACTGGGGAGAAGGCTCTGCTGCCACGAGTGGTCTCTGGCCCATACGCTGCTGGAGACACCTAGCTTACCCAGGAAGATGTCAGGAAACGCACCACAATTAGATCTTCAGAGTCCACCGTGGGAGATCAGTAAACCAACGAAATACCTTTCCTGGGCGGCCAGCATATACTCAGAGATTCTGTGTCCAGAGTGGCTAGGTTTCAAGGCCAAGGGCTTCTGTGGGTGCCTGTCTTGAGCAGCGGCTGCCATGACCCTCACACTCCTCCCTTTTTCCACGACCCTCTGCTCCCCACACAGGGAGGACAGCGCCTGTAAGTGAGCTCAGAGAGGAGCTCAGCAGAGTGAGGACAAGTCCTCTGAAGTGGGGTGTTGGGGATCTCCTTTCAGACACTTCTTTTCTTCCACTGTCAGAGGCTGGGTTCACATGTCCTCTCCTATCTTGGTATGTCTCCATGTCTGACAGGGATTTCTTGGATTCGAGATGAATCTCCAGCTTTTGACTCCCACTTGGCACTAGGAAGGTACCCAAAAAGTATTTGCATGGAATTCTATAAGGATATTAGAATTCTAGCTTTAATAACTGAGAAGTCTAACAAAAAAAGTGGAAATGTTTATAACAGCAAAGGGGGAGGTGGTAGTGGAAGTCTTGGGGACTAAGAAGTTTGCCCTACCACACTGCTGCTAGGGCAGGTAGCTTGGTCAGGAGTCAATTCTATCCTCTGGAGATGCGCAAGAGGACCTGACTTCTTTGACCTTGGGGTGCATGTCCCTGTGATGGCAGAGCTTATATGATGGACAGGAAGCTGTCTCTACCCATGTTTCCCCTCACCTCCCTCACCTGACCAGGCTTAGGCTCCAAGCCTGAGTTTCTGAGGTGCCCTTGGCTTCCTTACCCTGAGTGCATATGAGCCCATCTCACTCTAGAAAATGCCAGAATTTCCCAGAGGTATTCTAACTGCTAGTTGAGATACCCTATACCAGCTCCTCAGGTTCTATTTGCTGGTACAGAGATGCCAGGGCTCAGATGGACCCAGAAGTCCAGCAAACAAATTGATAAGGGCACATTTTGAGCACCCTGAATTCCAAAGCCTTAGGCCATGTGGCTTCCTAGGCCTATCCAGACACTGCAGCCCCCAAAGACCCACGCCCACATGCTAACACAGACACATACACACACACACCTTCAATGAGTCACCCTGTGGGGCTGATGCCTACCCTATTCCATCTTGGGCTTCTTAGCTGGGTGCTAGGAGAGCTGTAAGGGGCCCCCTAGGCTTTCAGATGCCTAGTATTTGAGGGAGTTGAACCTGAGGGGCATGTGGTAGGGAGTGGAGGAAGGACCTCCTGCAGCAGGAACCTGGAAAACGCTGAAGCTAATTGACCAAATTCAAAAGAGACTGAGTCTCCGAGCTGCTCTTGTTACTGGGACTTTGGGTTCAGTTTTGTTTCTAGCATGAAAAAAAGTGAGCATTTTAATTCCAGGAGAATTTGGAAAAACCTGGAAAATAGCGGGAGAATTGGTTGGGAGGAGCCGCTGTGGGGGAAAACCCACCCAGTACAGTCTTAGAGCCTGACAATGGGTCCCCTACTCTGGACCCAGCACTTTGAAGGCCCTCTCTGGTCCTCATCCAGCTGCTCCTGTCTCCACCAGGTGAGAAGCTTTCAGGGTCCAGGGCGCTTGCCACTTGGAGCTCCAGCTCCTTCCCCCACTTAGGTCTAATACCTAGGTCCCCTGTACTGCGATTCCCTGCCCTAATGGCACTGATCTCGATTCCTGGGTCTGCAAGACATTCCCAGCTTTCATCCTCCAAAAGGCAGCTGAGTCATAGACCCGAAGGGGGCGCTGTTTGCGCAGGTGGACGGTTCAGACAGCGCCTAGATGTGCAGTCTGGGAACGAGCGAACTGAAGAGTTCTCTGGTATAGGAGGGAGTGGGCCGGCGTCTTCACGTGTTCTCCTGCCAATCTCGGGAGCCAGGAGCCCCCGGTCTGGATGCGCGGAGAGGGACTCTTCTCAAGACCCTTAAGGCCGCGAGCTCAGAACCTAGAGAACTTGTCCTGCGACCGTGAAGGGACCAGGTGTCGTTTGCATTGGGCAGACAGCCCGAGGGCTGGAGAGGAGCCAGACCCCGGGACCAAGAAGTGTCTGAAGCACTTAGAAACGCGTTGCTCGAGCTCCCGGGAAGGTGAGGCTGGTAGAGCTAGAAGAGGCCCAGGCCTCGAGTCCCCAGGTGACTGGGAGGGGGTTTCTCACAGGAGCTGAATGTTTTAACTCCTCCGCTTTCTTACGCCTGGTTGTTTTCATTGCGTCGAGCATGCCCCGCCCGTTCCCAGCTCGGACCAGTAGGGTCTCCGGGACCGCATCTCCCAGCCTTCTAGGAGCTCCCGGAAACTCCGCGGTTCAGCCTCGCAGTCTTCAGTAGCTCGCAGGAGCGCCCTAATTGTTTCCAAAGTCGCCTGGAGCAGTGCGCCCCGCTACGCCACCCCAGAGCTCCTGCCCCTTACGCCCTGCACACCCATTTCGGACTCCAAGTCATTTCGTTTTCTGAACTCGGATTTGGATCCTGCTGCGAATGGATCTTCCTGAAAAACCAGGGGTTTAGGTTTCCCAACGCAAAGAAGAATTCGTGACTTCTTTACCCTCACGTGGCTGCACTTCCCCTTTGGTTGGCAGGGATGAGTGAAGGGATGTCGCTGCTTCAAAGGCAGTTCTTTTTCCTTTTCAACTCCAACTGGGGCAAAGATTCCAATCTTCTGCCAGTTTGAACTGTAAGGGTATCTCTAATCCCAAGAAGGAAGGACAGGGGAACCCGAAGAGTCGAGGTACGCCTTGCCCTGCCTCTCCGGCTTTCTAATACCCTCAGGGACGCTGAGATGCCTTGTTAACCTCACCGGCCTCAGCCCCTCAGTTCAGTCCCTGGCACTATAGGCACCAGGACCCGTGCAGGCTGACAGCGAGAGGGGGCCAGTAGTGCGGAAACACCCTCTGCCTTCCTTCCTTCGCTCGCAACCCTTCCTCCTCCGTAGTGGGTCCGCCGGCCGGGCCACGGGACAGGAGGCTGAGAGGGGCTAGGAAGGCCAGAGTGAAGGGCACAGAGAACTTGACCTCGCATGTGCCAGCTCACCAGCAGGTGTGATGAGGCCGAGGGGGAACCCTGGTGTGTGTTGCTGCCTGCGTGATCCTGAAAAGCTAGTGGGAGAACCAACCCTCGAATAGAGAACCAAGAATAGATTTTTAAACCTCACACGAATTTAATTTATGATATATGATAAACGTAGCAATTTGATCCAATGAATAAGGTAGTTTATTTAATGAATAGCGCTGGTATATTTTACTGTTGATCTAGAAGAGACTCAGTCCCTTGATTCTCAGCATATACAAAAGTAGGTTCTGTATTTATTTTAGATTTTTAAAAAATCAAACCTTTAAAGAAATATTAGGGGGAAGTATTTTCTAGGCTTAAAGAAAAAAATTTTTTAAACTAAACAGGACGTTTTCCTAAGCTACACTTTTTGGTAAACTAATCAGGCTGTATCTCTTACAATTTTAAATGTACATAACCCTTAACACAGCAGTCCAACCTTGACATCTAGCCTACAGAAGTAAAAAGCACCTGGACCAGAGGAAACTGTAGGGAGAAAATGTGATTCAATGGAAAGCCATGCACTGTTTAGGGCCCACCTTTCCAGTTTATTTGATTTTGATTCTTTGTGCGCTCTGAGGCTTTCTTTGCCTTTGAGCTAATTTATAACTCTGTAAATTGTAGATAACTGAGAGCAATGCAAAATAATTCTTGTCTATAGACATGTAAATAAATCCCATCCTCTGATGCGTCAATTGAATTCCCTCCTCAACTAGGAAAGAAGGCAATTTTGCCTCCATTTACACATTCATTTCACTATTCCTCATCTATAAATACGCTTGGTCTTTGTCCTTTGAACTGGCTTTGACATCTTTATCGTTGGCTTATGAGTTAAATGAGTTAAATAAAATTTACATATCTATGAGAGTCAAGATTTTACCTTTTTTTTGAGAATTATCCTTTAATGAAACAACTACAGTGGCATGTGTGGTGGTAAAACAAAACAAAATATCAAACTAACTCTGACTCTCAAATGATAGGGGAATGGTTAAATGGCTCATAAAATTGCCAGTTAATGGAATGAAAACAATAAAAATCTATGTGATTCAGTTGAAAGATGTTTTTATATCTATATCCACTTACAGTAGGATCTCATTTTTATTTTTAAAAAGGAAAAAATATTAGTGTGTGTGTTACTGAGTCCAAGCTTGCTCTGCTTGCCACATAACAGGCAAATAAATCAGGAGACAAGGTGTTGAGGCGAGGAATGGCAACTTTATTTGGAAAGCAGGTATCTGAGAAGATGGCAGACTAATGTCCTAGAGTAACATTTTATCAGGGTCTGGATGCTAGCTTTTTTTTATAGAACAGAGAGGAGGAGGAGGTGAGGAAGTAAAGTAAAAGGCCATAAGTCTTGCAAAATATCTCCTGTTTTTTGGCCATCCTCAGGGAGGGGCTGTGTTAATTTCTTCTTTTCTGCAGCCATTCACAGTTGGGCAGGGTCAGGGTGTTTCCCTGTGGGCTGAACAAAAGCACTTTAGTTTAATATTCAGGCAGAGGGGCAGGGTTCCCCGAGGGAGGCCATTATGTATGCCTATAGCTGTAGACAACAGCCTTTTAGTGATTATAGTAACAAAAAGTAATGGAGAGCAAAGGTTAAAGTGAAAGAAACAGATCCAACATGGAGTCAGATTTTGTTCTTCCCTGTTACATATGTATGTCTGTATATTTTTCTATGAGCATAATAAGTTGTGGACAGATACACACTACTAATGTTGTTTATCTCATGTTGAGGTGAATTTGCTTAACATGGGGTTTTGTGATTAATCCAGGTTAATATGTATAAATATATATTCATGTATAATATATATTCATCTATATAATATATATGTCTTATATGTATATAAATCTTTTGGGTTGACTGTTAAAAAGACCCTATATAACTTCTATAATTTATAAAACTCTTATTAAGATTTGTTTTATAAAAAAAATACCAAGAAGTTTCCTGAGGGACATAAGAGAAATCTGGAAAAAAATAACAAGACACACCTTGTATTTGGATAAGAAAATTTAACATTTTAAAGATCCTTACATTTTTGGTAATTAAGACACTATGGTACTGATATCAGAATGAGAAGCTAATTGGTGGGAAAGAATTAAGAGTCTACAACTGTCCCATATGAGATCTTAGTGTGTGAAAAAATGTTTTTACAAATCAATGTTAGACTGTTAAATAAATTATATTGGAAAAACCAGCTAGCTGAGTGAGGGGAAATTGGATGACTATTTTACTGCACAAACTAAAATAAATTTAAGATGATTCAAGACATAATATTTTGATCCAGATAATGAGGAAAACATGGGTGAAGCCAGTAAAATTAAGGGGAGATTTCTCACTTGGGGTTCCTCAAGCACTAATAAGAAATGACTAGATCAATACACAAATACACACATCACTCAGAAAAGCAATGCAGAGGAGAAAAAAATGTAAATTGTCAATAAACATGAAGCTATTTTTAACTTTCATTAGCAATCGTTTAAATGAAAACTGAAAAAATAACCAAGTAGGAGACATCACTCTCAGTTTAAAAATTGTCCAAAATGATCAATATTGATAAGGATGTGCTAAAACTGACACTGACATTTTGGGAGGCATGCAAACCACTATTATCTTTCAGGAAGGCCGTCTGGCGCAAGGGCATAATTACATGGAAATGGAATTGTGCATCACAGAGGTTTCAATTCCAGACTTTTAAAATATAATACATAGAAAAAACTGCAAATAAAATCCCTAGGGGCTTATTTACTCAGAATTCTTCTATGGATCTGCCCATAAGTGAAGTAGACCTACATATAAATAAGTAAATTATGAGTAAAATAAATACATTATAAGCAATGTGGTATATAAATGGCAAACCAACTAGGCCACAGCATGTTTCTGTTAGGAGAGTTCAGACTAAGGCACTTCACAGCAGGTTCTTTCCTGGGAATGACCTCTTATGAGCCTCAAGACTCATGGTTTGCTCTTGGAAAAGTTTGCCCTTAATCAAATTGTTTCTTCTCTATCACAAACTGAAACTGAGCCCCTCTAAAATTGGGTTCCCTTTGTGAGTTTATGATTAATCTCTCTACTCAAAACTTTATTCCCTTGTTTGCCTCTTCTGACCTCAATCCTGTGCTAACTGAACACTAATCAAACAGAATCAGATGACTAAAATTGTTATTGTCTATAACATCATTAATGTACTAAAATTGCTGTTGTAGATATCATCATTAACACACAAACTCAGGTTGTTTCTCCAGAGCAGGATGAGCTCACAGATCCCCCAGGTGGCTAGAGAACCGTAAACTGGAAACATCCTGACTTCCACAACTATGATTAAGAGATGTCACAAGACGATGATTAATCCCAACTTCTTTTTTCTTCTTCTTTAAAAACACTCCTAACTCAAAGGCCAAGTTGGAGCAGATCTGAGGCTTGTCTCCCACTCCCTTGCTTGGTGCCCTGCAATAAACCCTTACTTTACTGCAAACATCAGCTGTCAGAGTTTGGCTTTCTGTGCTGCAGTTACAGGAGCCCTTATTCAATAACAAAACCACATGCAGGTGACTTAAAAGTTACGTTGAAGGTAACGTTGAAGACTCTTACAGGCTTAGCAAATCAGGTATTATTTATTTATTGTTTATAAAACACTGGAGAGCTAATATTTGATGATCAGATTTACAAAGCCTGTTGGAAGTGGGAAAGACTGGAGCTAAGGGAACCAAGGAGGAGGATTAATTAGAAAACGTGGGGCCAGAAAAAGCAGTGTCTGCTGGAACAGAAAGGAGAGGAATAAATTCAAGAGCTATTTCCAGGATAGAATGAACAAAACTTAATGATGGATTCGGATGGTGGTGATGGGGAAGGGATGTATAGGTAGACTTTAAATCAAAAGCCTTATTGAAATCAGCTAGAAAGAATAGGGATGAAGGTCCTCAACTGTGATCTTGATGAGTGAAGTCCCAAAAGTTCCATCCCCTTCAACCATTTCCATCCACCAGCAGCAACCACTGCTTCCCTCAATGCCACTTTTCCACCAGTCACCTCCACTGGGGCTTTTTACCTATATCTTCCAGTAGTTTCACCTCCTTAAATTCACTCAATTAATCAGCTGAGCAAGCCTTCATCATGATCTCCCATTTTAACGTTCCCAGTCTCTGAGCTGTCCCTCACCATATTTCTACTTCGCCCTTAGAAGGAAAGGAAACCACCCAGTTTTCTCTGTTTTGTGAGGGTCACAGGCTGGGAAATTACCCTATCAGTACTTGTTTAACTTTAGTTCCAGGACTTTGGTGGCTCAAGGCTGAGGGGAAGCATAGGTGGGGGTGGAGGGCAGGGCAGATGACCAGCAGGGGTTGGGTGGAGGGTGGGGTACCAGTCTTCAGACTGGTGGGGTCGAGCAAAGGAACCACCACTGGAGGGCTGAGAGGGAAGGGCATGGTTGTAGGGGTGAGGGAAGCAGGTCATTGGGGGAGGTGGTGTTGGGTAGGAGTAGGGGCAAGCAGGGTGCTCAGGCAAGAAACCGGAGAAGGTGGCAGGAGACAGATGGGCCAGTGGCTGGAGCAGTGACCTCTCTTGCTTCCTCTGCTTAGCTCTGCGGTTCTGGAACCAGACCTGAGGAGGAGGGAGAATAGCCACATCAGAGCCCCTCTCTCAAATAGGTGGCATTGTCATATGCGGCTACAGACTGGTACAGGGCATAAGACTCCTCCACAACCCCAGAGGAAGTAAAGCTCTTGCAGAAGGCATAGCTGAGCCAGGCCTAGTGACAAAGCAAGACCCACACCATTCTCCCAATCCATGTCTAAGTTTGCCCTGCTACAACTTTGGGTGAGTAAGAAATGTCAACTTCTAAAAAGAAGGAGATAAACATGACACAGTGGCATTTCACCTCCACAGAGAATGGGAAATTTCCTCTAGGGTTATTAGAGACTAAGATTATGGATGAGTTTAATTGTTACAGACCAGGTTGGATTTAGGGTACAGTTTATTCTTAAGATTAATTAACTCTATGGTTAGAATTGAGCAAGCATCAGGTTGATTGAGTTTCAAGGCCATGGTTAGGGACAAGGTTACATACGTGTGTGAATAGTTAGAATTGAATTTCTGTTTGAGTTCACTTCACCGTTAAGGTTGGGGTTTGATATTGAAATTCAAGTTAGATTAGGTTAGCTCCAAGGTTAAACTCAAGTGACATTCCTGACGTAGATGAGGTTATGCTGACTGTTGGGTAAGACTCTGTTCTGATGAACATTTGGGTTAGGGTTATAGTGCCCTGAGAATTTGTGCCCCAGTAGTTCCCAATCACCGAATCTTCATTTCTTCAGGGGATGGTCGGGGGAGGGTCCTGGGCCATCACCTGGATTCTGGCCTCGCTGAGGCCTGTGTCCCGGGCGAGGCCTTCTCGGGCCCAAATGTCAGGGTACTGGTTCCTCCCAAAAGCTGACTCCAGCTGTTCCAACTGCGCTGGACTGAAGGTGGTGCGGTGGCGGCGCCGGGAGTGTGGGCGACCCCTCTGTTCTCCTTGCGAGCCAAGACTTGGTCTCCCCACTCCTACACCAGAGAGGTTCCTGTAGGGCTGAGTGCTCATGTCTGAGAAAGAGGGGGGAGGGAGAGGGGAGGGAGAGTTTGCTGCCGCATGGACCCACCCATCCATCCCGGACCACATATGCTGGAACCCCTAGACTCTACTAGGACCCAGTGTGTTGCTCATACACTCTGCCCTGCCCAGAAATTCTTCAGCTTTCAGAATTAGCTGAAGCCAGCTCAGCCTTGGCCCTGCTTCACTTCTGAGTCCCCTAACCCACGCTGCCCTCTCCACATGAAGTCCGACCCTCAGACTCACTTGTCCTGGGCACTCGCTCTTTCTGCCTCACCTCCGCACCTTGCGCCCACTCTCTATGACACTCTCCCAGATGGACCCCCATGTAAGGTGTGCCCCTCCATAGCCTTTCACCTCTCTGAGCACACGTACTGCTTTCCTGGGTCTCACCCTGTGGATCTCCCATTCGCTCTGACACCCTAACAAACTGCCCAGGTCTCTGTCTAAGACCCCTATGACTTGCTCCCTGCTCTCATGGTTCACATGCAACTTAAACCTTTATATTGTTCCCATTGTCCTATTCCCTCCACCTGGGAAGATGAAACATTCCTCACTCTTCTGCTCAGACACACCCTCCTCACACATACATTTCATCTTCTCCCCTATCCCAGTCCTGGCCTGGCCACCAGGCTGCAGGAACCTGAGCTCGTGGGAAAGGCTTGCCTCTTCTCCCTGCAGGCTCACTAAGCCCCCACACTAATTAGTCTGAGAGCCAGCCGGGGAATAGAGAACAGGAGCAAAAGGAAACACCTGGGAGGCACACACTGAGAAAAGATATCTGGAGTGAGGATACCTTCCCCATGGGGACCCGGGGGGTAGTCCCTACCCAGTGCTCACTGCCCACCTTAGCCCCCGCTCTCCTCGGATCCAAAGCCCTGACCCCTCCAACTCTCTTCCTTGGAGTAAGCAGTGCAGTGGGCAAACTCGGAGGTCAGGAGTGAGGAGACAGATTTCAGCTCCGCCTCTGCCCCCTCCTCATCAGTCAGGGCCTCAGTGCGCCACTCTCTAAAGCAGAGGAGTTGTACCGCCCCATGTTTTCTAAGATTCCCTTGTTTTTAACATTCTAGGATTCTGGTCTTTTATTTCTCCTCTTCACTTTCCTCGTGGCGAACCATCGCCCCACGGAGCCTGGGCATGGAGCATGCACACCTGCTGCCTCCTCAGGACCACCCCAGAGGTTCACTCACCCACCGTGGAGGTCAAAGTCCCAGCCAAAGTCCCAGCGGCTGCGTAGCCCTCAGGCCAGAGACTGCTGCAAACTCTCCCCTTCTTTTGTTTACCCTGCTCACTCTTCCCTTCTGCATCCATGGCTCACAACAAAGACCAAAGACAGCCCAGTCTTGTGTCCCTGAGTCTCTGATTCTGGATCAGTCTTTCTCTGTTTCTGTTCCCCTCTATGCCTTGTATTTCATTGCTTTCCCCTTGTTTTTACCTCTCTCTGAATCTCTCTCCCTGTGTAGATATAGATAGATAGATCTTTTTCCCTCTCTCCTTTTTTCTAACTTTTATTTCTATTTCTAATTCCCCTTTCCTTTGCTTTAGTATCATCTCATTCTGCCTTGCCCTTACCCTGTTTCTCTGTTTTAGTCTCCACTTTTCTCCCCCTGCCCCTTCTCTCTCTGGGATGCCGTTCTCTCCTTTTGCTCTCAGCTGCCTACTTTCCCAGCTTGCAATCCCACACTAACTATTTCTCCCTGAGCCTTGGAGGAGTGACCTGTTCCTCACCCCTGCGGGCCCATCCAATCATTGCCTGGTCACCAGAGCCCCAATCGTCAGGGGAGGATCACAAGCCGGATGAGGGAAGGTGCTCTGTTGGAGGGTCCAGGGACTGGGGCCAAGAGCTCATATTCCCAGAGGACCAAATTCTTTTGTCCTGTTAAATCCCCTCTTGGGAGCAGGCAGGGGAAGGAAGAGAAAATGCATTCCTCCTGAGACCCCTCCTCAGAACCTCATCATGAGAGGAGAGGGAGAGGGTGTGCAAATGGAGACCAGGAGTAGGGCCTGCCTTGTGTCTCAGTATGTGGATGATTCCCAAAGACTTCTTTCCAGGAAACTAAAAAACTAAAAAACACAAGTACATTCTGGCCCCTCCTAGATATCCTGATTCTCAGAATACACTGGACACCCCCTCAGGACAACCTGAACCATAGGATGAGTCTCCCAGACACCATAGTTCTCAAGTACTTTCTGCTTTCCTCTCCCAAATGTCACCTCCTTATTCACCCAGAACCGCCCCGGACTCCATGACCTTCCAAGGTCACCCAGACCTTCAGAGAATGCTTACACTCAAGAGCATCTGAATTCCAGGTGCATCCTGATCTCCCTGGACCTCAGGACTCTGCAGAAGACTGAGATTCCCATGACATCCTGACATTCTAATTCTTCAAGGAAACCCTGACATACCCAACATCGCTAGCAGGACACCTTGATACATGCAGTACTCTGCTTCTTGAGGTTACTTAGATCTAGGAAGTACATTCTGACATCCCTGGGACATCCTGAGCCTTTAAAAGGACAACCCAATACCCTAGGACTCTAGGGTCCTCTAGGACACACTGAATCCTAGAGCATTCAACCTCAACTAGGAGATTATCCCTGTCCCCCGCCATGAAGTTCTGAAATGTCAGAATAGAATGAATCAATGAGGGCACCCTAATCCCCTTGGAACACACTGTACTCATAGGACTGTCTGATCCCCAAGGTTATGCTAATCCTTCACACACATCCTTTAAAAGAACAATTCAAGACAGAAAAACATGGTAATCTTCCAGGATCCTGAGGCTTACAATATGATCCATGGATCAGAAGTATAAGCAGCACATGAGAGCTTGTTAGAAATGCAAAATTTGAGGCCCCACTTCAGTCCTACTGAATCAGAATCTCCACTGTAACAAGATCCCCAAGAGAACTGACTGTACGCTTGTCTTCATCAACTCTGGCTGTCATAGCAAAATACCAAAGGCAAGGTGGTTAAAACAACAGATATCCATTTCTCACAGTTCTGGAGGCTGAGAAGTCCATGATTAAGATGCCAGCTGATTCAGTTCCTGAGAGCCTTTTCCTGGGTTACAGACAGCCACCTTCTGTGTCTTCACAAGACAGAGAGAGAACTCAGTCCTGGTCTCTTTTCTCTTCTTATAAAGACACTACTCTCATCTTGGGGCCTCACCCTCATGATCTCGCTTAACCCTAATCACCTCCCAAAGGCCCCACCTCCAAATATCATTGCATCACGTTGGGGTTAGGACTTCAACATATGAAGTGGTGGGGAGACACAAACATTCAGGTCATAACAACATAAAAGTCGAGAAGCACTGATCCAAGATGCCAACCCCTCTCCCCCTACCCCAGGGTATACTATGACCTCCTAGAGAAACCTGAGCTGCATGACAGCCCCGCCTCCCAAGATTCATGTAGTCAACTTGGATCCACAAGCACACACTGAATTCCAATACCCTTGCTGCCTCAAAATAGCCTAACCCTATAAGAGAACTCTGACCAGCCATCCAAAACAGCCTGATGATCCCAGGACACTCTGATATTACAAAGAAACTCTGACCTACTGCCCTGTTCCCCAAGACATTGAGACACTACAGGTTTGACTTGACATCCCAGAATACCATTATTTCCTAGGAGGCTGGGGAGGAGTTTGTTTTCCAGGGCATCCTGATTCCCACTCCCAACCCTGACCTTCAAGGAAGCCTGATACCCAGGGTTCTCTCATCCTACAAGAGGCAGGATGGTGTGGTGGGGAAGAATACAGGTTCTGGAGCCAGGTTGCCCTGGGTTCAAATATCAGCTATACCACTTACTAGCTATGTGATCCCGGACTCATTACTTTGTATCTCTGCACCTCAGCTTTATCATCTAGGGATAATAATACAGACAATTCTCTTTATGTAGGTAGTTTTGTTCCATAAAGTCACAATAAACATTGAATTAGTGAATACTGAACCACTGCTACTAAGGGAAATAGGTTCCTGTGAGCCTCTGGCCACACTATTTTTGGTCAACTAATCAATACATAACATTGTTGTATGTGTGTTTCAGTTTAAATATACCTTACTTAATATATATTGTAAACTCATTAACATTGAACTCATGGCCAACAGCACTATAACTCATGCCTGAACAAAGATTATTTTCTCCGTTAAACACCTCATGGCCCTCCTGCACTTAGGGACACTAGACACCATTGCAGCACTATGCATGGGGGCCATTTTAAACAGTACTATTACCTTCAAAAGACAAAAATGTATAAAATGTTGGCTTAGACAAGATAGAAGTTTATTTCTATCACACACAAAATAAGTTCAGAAGTAGGTATTCAAAGGCTGGTACAGTGGACTAAGATGTCATCAGACTCCCAAGCTCAGAAATTTCTACTCCACTATCTTAGTATAAGTTTTCCATCCTCATGGTCCAAGGTGGCAGCTGGAGGTACAGTCATCATTTCCACACCACAGGCCAGAGAAAGAAGAAAAAGTAGAAGAGCGAGCATCCATATGCCAGGAGGGTGGTACTCCCCAAACTCTGTGGGACAGAAGTTCCTGCACTCAGGACCCTTCCTGACCTTGCCCTATCCCTGTGTGCCTCTTCCTCTGGCGTTCATTTGTGTCTTTTATAATATCCTTTACAATGAACCAATAATAGTAAATAAACTGTTTCCTTGAGTTCTGTGAGACATTATAGCAAATTATCCAATTTGAGGATGGGGTCATGGAAACACCAATGTGTAACCAAGTTTAACAGAGTATGAGTAACCTGGGGGCCCAGTACTTGTGATTGGCCTCTGAATGGGGGTAACTTTGTGGGACTGAGTCCTTAAACTCAGGGATCTGTCCTAGGCCAGGATAGTTAGTATCTGAATTAAATTAAATTATAGGACACCCAATTGGATTGGAAAGGAAAAAGTAAAATTGTCTTTGTATGTGGACACAATAATCTGCCATGTAGAATTTTTGATGGAATTATAAGGAGGCTATTATAGCTAATTAGTGAGTTTAGCAAAGTTTCAGGATTCAACACCAATATTTAAAAAAATAATCATATAGCAACAAATAATAAATATTTGAATTAAAAACTTAGTACCATTTGCAGTAGCATAAAATATGAAACATTTAGTGTTAAAGTTGTCAAAAATATGAGCAATCCATACACTGAAAACTAAAAATAATATTCATGAGTGGAATTAAAGAAAACCTTTTAAAATGAAGAAATATGCTATGCTTTTGAGTCAGGAGACTAATTATTGTTGTTAATTCTGAAATTGATAACATTTCATGTGGTCTCAAAATTTCATCAGACTTTTTCATAGAAATTAGCAAACTGATTCTAAAATTTATATAACAATGCAAAAAACCTAGCATAGCAAAAACAGCTTTGAAAAAGATCTAAGTTGGAAGACTTACACTGTCCAAATTCAAGAATTATTATAAAAAGATTGTAATCAAGACAAATGGTACTGCCATCAGTATAGACAAATATATGAATGGAAAGGAAAGAATTCAGAAATAGACTCAAATACAAAGGCAATTTAGTGGAGAAAGTCTAGCTTTTTTAAACAAGTGGTGCTGGATCAGTTGGCTGTCTAAATCATATGGGGTGAGGGGGGACGGAACTTGGATCCATACCTCATACCATATTTTAAAATTAACTCAAAATGGACCACAGATCTGAATGTAAAATCTAAAATTATAAAACTTCCAAAACATAGGTAAAAAATCTTTGGGAACTTGGATTACATAAATATGTCTTAGATATGACACCAAAAGACCATATATAAATGAACAAATTGGTAAATTGAACATCAAAGTTAAGAACTTCTGCTCTTCAAAATACACTGATAAATGAATTAAAAGACAAGTTACATACTGCAAGAAAACATTTGCAAATCACATATCTAATAAGAACATTTATCTGTTAATTCATATATCTGATAAAGGATAACTATGCCCAATATACAAATTCAAGAATATAAAGACAAACAATGCAATTTTTAAAAGTGCAAAAAAATTGAACAGACAATTCACCAAGAAATATATGCAATACAACTACCTTGGAAAAGAGTTTGGTAGTTTCTTAGAAATGTTAATTTCTTAAAATGATCCAGCCTTTCCTCTTCTAGTTAATTAATCCAAGAGAAGAAAAAGCATAGATTCATACCAAGTCTTGTTGAATGTTGCTAGCAGCTTTATTTCTAAGAGACAATACAAGTCTTCATAGACAGGCCCCTGTATGAACAGTTGTGGTATAGCCATGAAATGGAATATTACCAGCAATAAAAAGGAATAAACTACAGCTACAGCATGGATGAATCTCAAAACAATCATGCTAAGTTAAAGAAGCCAGACAAAAGTGTACATTTTATATGGTTTCATTTCTGCAAAACCCAAGAACAAGAGTTGGCAAAACACAGCCTATAAGCAAAATCTGGCCCTCTGCCTTTTTCTTTTCTTTTTCTAACAAGTTCTTTGGAACATAGCCATCATCATTTTTTTCATATTATCTATGGCTGCTCTCCTTCTACAATGGGAGAGGTGACATTGCAACATCTAGAGTACTCAGTAACTGGCCTTTTACAGTAAAAATTTGCTGACTCTTGCTTTAGTGTACATGTTTAAGTATATAGAAAATACAATGGCATCTACAGAAACATTCCTAGAATTAATAAGCAAATTTCAGAGTACAAGGTGAATACACAAAATCAACTGTGTGTCTATATGTTAGCAATAAAAGATTAGAATTTAATCCTCCCCAAATTAATCAACAGATTCAATACAACCCAATCAAAATCCTAACAGACAATTTTAAAGAAATCGACAAGCTGATTTAAAGGTTTATATTGAAAAGCAAAGGACCTAAAATAGCCAAAAACCTTGAAAATTAAGAACAAGTTCAGATCACTTACACTATTGATTTCAACATTTAACATAAAGATTCAATAATCATGACAGTGTGGTATTGGTGTTAGATAAACACAGAAATGAATGGAACACACAGAAAATCCAGAAATAGAATTGAATTTCAACAAAGGTGTAAGTATAATTCAATATGGAAACAGAAATCTTTTTAGCAAGTGATGCTGGAACAACTGATTATCAGTATAGATAAAAACTAACTCTAATTTTTACCTCACACCATATTCACTCACGGATATGAATCATAGAGTTAAACACAAAGACAAAATTCTATTAAATTACTGGAAGAAAACATGGTACAAAATATTTGTTACACTGGCTTAGGCAAAGATTTCATGAATAGGACATAAAAAGCATAACTTTAAGGGGAAAGAGTGATAAGATGAACATTAAAATTAATTTTTTTCTCTTCATAAGGCATAAGAAAATTAAAAGCAGACCACAAACTGGGAGAAAATATTTGCAAATTTAACAACTGAGTCCAGAATAAAAAAAAAAACCTTACAACTAAAAAATGAGAAGAAAAACAACTCAATAAAAATAGGCAAACAACCCAATAAAAATGGGGAAAATATTTGAACATAACTTCACAAAAGAAGATATATGAATAGGCGATAAGTATAAGATGCTCAACATCACTAGTTATCAGGAAAATGCAAATTAAAACCAAAATGAGATATTATTATACATCCAGTAGAATAGTTAATGTTAAAAAGATTGACAATACCCAGTGTTGATAAGGACGTGTAACAATTAGAACTCTCAAATATTGCTGACAGGAATGCAAACTGTACAGCTATTTTTTGCAAAAACAGTATTGCAGTATCTTATAAAGTTAAAACATTTACCATAAAACCCAGCAATTGGGCTTCCCTGGTGGCGCAGTGGTTGAGAATCCGCCTGCCGATGCAGGAGACACGGGTTCGTGCCCTGGTCCGGGAAGATCCCACATGCCGCGGAGCAACTAAGCCCGTGAGCCATGGCCGCTAGGCCTGCGCGTCCGGAGCCTGTGCTCCGCAATGGGAGAGGCCACAACAGTGAGAGGCCCACGTACTGAAAAAAAAAAAAAAACAAAAACCCAGCAATCACATTCCAAGAAAAATGAAAACATATGGCCACACACAAACTTCTACAGAAATGTACATGGTGGTATTATATACACATTGTATACATATATAGAGATATATGCATACATATTATACATAATATTTCTAAACTGGAAACAAAACAATTTCCTCAACTGTTGAATGGTTATAAAAATTGTGGATCTCCTTACTATGGAATAGTACACGGGAATGAAAAGGAATACAATGTTAATAAATGCAACAAATTTGTGATACATTGACAACATGGATTAATCTCAAAAGCATTATGCTAAGTGAAAGAATTCAAACACAAAAGACCACATACTGTATGATTCCATTTATATTAAATTCTAGGAAACACAATACTGTAGTGGAAGAAAGCAGATCAGTGATTATCTGGTCATGGGAGGGTGCTAACTACAAAGGGAAACAAGAAAACTTTTTAGGGTGATATAACTGTTGTCTTTCTTGATTGTGGTGGTGGTTACACGACAACATGATTTTAAAATTCATTGAAGTGTAATTTAAATGAGTAATGTTTATTATCTATCAATTATAACTCAACCCCGCCCCAAATTAATTTTGAAATATGGGAAGAAAAGAGGCATAAAAATTAAGCAAATGCAAAAAATAGGCAATTATTTTTTTAAAATAGGCAATTATTAACTTCAGGAACATTCATAAGTTGTGCCAGGAAAAACAAAAAAGATTAGTACACCAACAGTGTATAACAGAGTCAGAAAGTCAATAATAAATATTGACATACCTCCAAATTGTGGTGTGTCTATAATAGGAGCATTTGAGGAAGAGGAAAAGGGATGGTGAAGTGGTATTACTCATCACCTGTCAAAATGGGAAGACAGTATATTGTAAATCAATGATCAAAAATAGCATTATAACCATATTATTTAGAAATATATAAAAGTATTTATATTCTGAAGTTGGATCATGGAGTGGAAAGATAGGTAGGGAACTACCTTTCTCATTTAAAGACTTGTTTAACTTTTAAAACTATGCTAATATATTTATTTGACTAAAATAATTTTAAAATAAAAATTCTGGATTAAATACTTGATTTATTCCATTTTTATATTCCTTTATTATTAATAAGAGCATTTAAGGCTATTTTCCCATAGCTTTTTATATTTTTTCTCTAATTTATGAACCATTTGGTTTTAACTTTCTTTTTGATATGGGGATTATGAAGAACACTGTTTTAAATTTTATCAACTGAACATTTCTTTTTACATTTTGATTTCTGGTTTCTAATTTTTGGCTTTGTGGTGAAGGCCATAAGAGAATATATCCTATGAAATCAATGTTTGGGGACTCTGTTATAAAGTTTTTGTTGTAGTCAAGAAAATGGTCAATATTTGTAATTATTACCTAGGCTTAAAATAAGAATATATATTCTCTATTTTCAAGGTGGAAATATATGTATTTTATATGTATATATATACTTTTAACTGATGTATAGTTGATTTACAATGTGTTAATTTCTGCTGTACAGCAAAGTGATTCAGTTATATGTGCATTCTCTTTTTATATTCTTTTCCATTATGGTTTATCACAGGATATTGAATATAGTTCCCTGTGTACATATATATATTTTTAAAATCAAATTTTTTTGTTGTTTAAACAAAATCTCTGCCTTTTTTTTTTTTTTTTGTGGTACGCGGGCCTCCCACCCCCGTGGCCTCTCCCGTCGCAGAGCACAGGCTCCGGACGCGCAGGCTCAGCGGCCACGGCCCATGGGCCCAGCCGCCCCGCGGCATGCGGGATGCGGGATCCTCCCGGACTGGGGCATGAACCCGTGTCCCCTGCATCGGCAGGCGGACTCCCAACCACTGCGCCACCAGGGAAGCCCCTCTGCCATATTTTAAAATTAACTACTTGATCTATCAAATTCTGGGAATTGTATATTAAAGTCCATCATTAAGACATTAATCAACTTCTTTAAAAAAATTTTTATAAACCTTTGCCTAACCTATTGCTATTATACATTGCTATTGCAAACAGTTGCTACATTGTTTTGTTTGATTTCATAACTGTGATTAAGTTTTATGAATTTGTCCTTTGTTATCATAAAATATTCCTCTTTTGTGATTTATGCTTGCAGTTGACTTAATTATTGCTTTGTCTGTAATTAATAACACCACCCATGTTCTCTAATTTTTGCACTTGCCTAACACATCTTTGCCCAATTTCATATTTGTGTTCTTTCTTTTTTTAAAATTGGTTTTAAAACTCACCTTGTAAAAATTTTGCTATGTATATGCACACAAATAGAAACTTTAAAATACACACCCAAGTTCCAATAGCCCACAGATATTATTTAGATGACCACATATATAACCCACACCCAGTATTCCCTACCCCCGTCCACAGGCCAGCATTTCTAAGTGGTACCTCTGGTTTCCTATGTCAGGGACACAGCAACTATTACAGAGATTAATTGAGACAGAATTGAGGGTGTGTTCTTAGACACTACTTTCTTACTTTAAATTGACAAACCTTTTCTTTGAAAAAAGAAAGAGTACAGAGTCTTAAAGACGTAAGGATTATACAAAGGGGAGTCAGTGTAGAGCAAAGAATGGAGCTACCATGAATATCTATGGGCCAATTTCACTGGCTTCACAATTTTTCTTCAGATCAATTCTGAGCACAGAGCAAGGGACCATGTATATTTTGTCTGTGACATGGGCATGAGATGTACTTGATAATGGGAGGCAACAAGTCTGAGCACTAAACTGATTTCCCCTCAGGCTGATATATCTGTGTCCAGAGAGGATAGAAACAAAGAACAGTTAGTGTGTGTGCCTTTAATGAGGAGCTGTGGGGAATCCACCTTAGAGGCACCTGTCTAAATCTAAGTGTTCTCCTCCAGTGAGAAAAGCTTTCTTACTCCCCCAATAGCTGTGACTTTCTCATGATTCAGGGTCAAACAAGGAGCCAGTGGAGACAGGGGTCCCATGATAGCATCTCACAGCAGAAGAGCAGCCAGGTAAGAAAATCTGGGAAAGCAGGTGAGGACACAGTTATCTCCAACAAAGACAGATTCACACGGACAAAAACACATACATTTACATTTGGAGAAACACACACTAAATTCTTCAGCATCTCACCAAGTTCAAACGGGAAACATCACCTAGTTTAACATGTACAAGCCTTTCCTCTTTCAGGATGTACTGCCCATTGCAGAATACAGCAAGCATGTTTCCAAGGTGGAAATAGAAAATTAAGCAGTGGGAAAGGAAAGAGATAACTAAGGGCAGCAGTGCTAAGATCAGTGACCGCAGGCTCTTAGAAATTCTGGCCAAAAGCTCAGAGCCAAGAGCCACCCTCCTTCCTCACAAAAGAGACTCTTCTGTCAGACATTCAAGACCCTCCTATTCTGCCCTTAATCTCCACTGTTTTATTAGTTGCTTCCCTGTGTACCTTCAATGTGGTCTATGACCACATTACAGAAGTGTCTCAGAGGGAGGTTGCCACATGGAACCCCACAGAGGGGGTCAGCTTGAGCTGGGGTCCAGGCACTAAGCATCCTCAGTTTTAAGGTCCAGGAACACAAACACTCAATGCTGCAAATACATCAGATATCTCAGAGACAGTCACAAATTAAAGAGACTCACAGGGGACTAATGTATGAAACCAGGCCCTCTTACCATATTGACTTGGGGGTTGGGGGCAATGTTTATTGTACTCCAGGTAGGACTATCCCAGCAGACATTGACAAGAAGTGGCTAACCTTAATGCTGGCAGATCTCTCGACATAGAGTCTGGGTTACTTAGAGCCTGTAGACCTGTTTTTGCCTTTGCCAGTTCCCAGACAATAGGAAAAACCCTACCTCCATCCTGCTATACATCTTTCACCTTCTACGACCATTTCCATTATGGGAAATAACTTACAATTAAGACCCTAATATCAACATCTACAGTTTGGAGCACAATGAAAAAGTCTGCACAAATGTTTTTTTTTTTTTCTTGATACAACCCCTGTACCCCCCACTTCTACATTCTTTCCCTGAAGTACCTTCTTTCAATAGCTCTGGGTACTGCCAACTACTGCCTTTCTACCTTTTAATTCTGTGATATAATTTATGAGAAAAATGGCTTCAGATCTCAGAATTTTACATTGGTTTTACTAATTTAACTCTCAAAATGCTAGGATACTTTATAGTCACCATATCATATACGTACTGCAACCACTCTCCTAAAAGTATTGCCTGTGACATCCTTTATCCCAGTCAGTCAAGACATTTAACCTGTAAATCTCCTCCTCTGAAATGCCATCTCCTCTCTTCTTTACTATTTGAATACTGTGAAATCTTACAGATTCAAAGTGCTCTATCCGACTCTTCATGCCTGCATTAATTCCTTAAGGCTTGGATTATCACTTGGATATGCCCCATAACTTTACTTTCTCTATGAATCTCTTTTTCCTCTTCAAAAATAATACCAAATACCAGTGATCCTGTTTTGGCCAGCACAGGGAGAAAAAGTCTCTTCACAGAATTCAGTACGTAGCAAACTCACTAGCATGCTTAGCTCATCCAAGCCAATATTAGTGAGCTACTGCAATGACATTTTGATGCTATCCAGTTACAAGGTTGAGGGGAAAACTGCCAGGCAGAACCTTCAATGCCTAGAAGTAGTATAATCCTGAGAAAATAAGAGAGATCCAGAATGAATTTGAGTGAGTTGTATAAAGTTATTCGGGTAAAAGAACTTATGACTTTAAACAAATAGCTAAATCTCATTGCTTCATTTTTCCCTTCTGCTTAATGAAGCTTGCTGTTTTTCAAATTTACATATTTTAAATCTGTTAGAAATGTATGTAAAGCAGGAGGACACTGTCTGGCACTTGGTTGTAGTTTCAATAAATGGTTGGTAATTGAAACTTGGAAGTAAAACTAGGGAGCAATATAAAGAAAAGGGCATTTCAGCTGTTTCAGGACTATAAATGTTATGCGTTCTTTCAATCTAATCTGTCATCACCTAATTTCTCTGAATCCCAGATTCTTCATCTCTCATTCTTCTTCTCAGGGTCCTCATTTATGAATGATGGATTACAGAAGTTCCCTGGTGGCCTAGTGGTTAGGATTCCGGGCTGTTAGTGCTGTGGCCCAGGTTCAATACCTGGTCGGGGAACTGAGATCCCACAGCCATGTGAGGTGGCCAAATATATATATATATATATATATATATATATATGAATGATATGGATTAAAAGAAATTGTGTATGTGAAAATAACTTGTATATACCAGATATTCGTTAACTGTTAGTGAAGTATGAATTAAGCTGCATGAAATCAAAGATAATTAAACACAAATTAGAATTATAGAAATTAACCAGCTATTTATTCCATTAAAACTCGCTTCATAGAATTATCTAATGTGAATTAATTCTCAATGACAAAACAGTATCATAAAAAATTTGCTCAAATGATGACATTATCAATCTCATCTACTTTTATATTTGAAGTGTTATTAATTAAGAAATAAATTTTGGATCTGGTATCATTAAAAAATTGTAATCTCTAAACAATATATGGAGCCTAATTAAATAAATATTTCTTTTTACTTTTGACCACATTTTCTCCCCTGCAGGCATGGGCAGAGACAACCAGACTGGAGTCATAGAATTCATTCTCCTGGGACTCTCTGGGGAGTCAGAGCAGGAGGAGGTTCTCTTTGGGCTGTTCTTGTGGATGTACCTGGTCACCCTCATTGGGAACTTTCTCATTGTCTTGGCTATCAGCTGTGACAGTCATCTCCAAATACCCATGTACTTCTTCTTGGCCAACCTCTCCTGTGTCGACATCTGCTTTTCATCAGTCACAATCCCCAAGGTGCTGGTGAATCACATACTGGGAAGCAAGTCTATCTCTTACATGGAATGTATGACCCAGATCTACTTCTTAATCATTTTCATCAACATGGATGGGTTCTTCCTGAGTGTGATGGCCTATGATGATTATACTGCCATCTGTTGCCGACTCCACTACACCATGATCATGAGGCCCAAACTCTGTGTCCTTCTGGTGGCTGCATCTCGGGTCAGTACAAATCTGCATGCTCTCCTACACACTCTTCTCATGGTCCAACTCACATTTTGTTCCAACAGTGCTGTGTATCACTTTTTCTGTGACCCTTATCCTATTCTAAAACTCTCTTGTTCGAATACCTTTATCAATGACATGATGGTATTTACTGTGGGTGAATTGGTATTTATGACACCATTTACATGTATCATCATTTCATATGACTACATCTTCTCTAATGTACTGAAGTTGCCATCTGCCCATGGAATAAGGAAAAACCTGTCCACATGTGGATCCCACCTCACTGTGGTCTCCCTCTTCTATGGGGCAATCCTGGGGGTCTATAAGCACCCTTCATCCTCCTACTCAGTACAAGATGTGGTGACTACTGTCATCTTCACAGTGATGACTCCCCTCATCAATCCCTTCATCTACAGCCTGAGAAATCATAACAAGAAGGGAGCTTTAAGGAAACTAATTTCATTTTCTATAATTTAAAAATTTTAGAACTGAGAGGACTCTTGGATAGCATACATTTTTCCATTTTACAAACCAAGAAACTGAGTCCTTATAGGTGTAAATTTACCCATGACTATTCCTCTAATTAATGATATGTGATCATGGTCATGCTTTTAAATATGAGGCTGATAGGTGCTCATAAGTCATAAAACCATTAGTTATCTAGAAAAAGGTGTGATTCTAAAACACTCATTTTACAGACAACAAAAATTCAGGAAAAGACAGGATTAGGTCCAGCAACTCTATAAGACAGTGGCTACCATATGGTCTGAGAATTTCAGAAAACTTTAGAGCTGGCTCTCCTCAGTGTCACCTGTCCTCTATGGCCTCACATTAGGAGATGTTAAATTATCCCCAATTTACTGAGTCACAGAAAAGTTACCTTTTCCAGGGCTGTACAACTAGCAATTATTGGTTACAAATGGTCCTGTTACTTTCAGGGTCTTTGGTCATTACTGAATTAGTTAATTTTTCCTCTGTCCTAGGCTCAATTCCTACCCTCACCTCTCACAGCTCAGAACTTACCCCTGCACTATTCTTCTTCCCCCACCACCAATCTAACTTTTTGGTGCTTTATTGCCTGGCATAGGTGTCAGGGATGGGTATCAGGGGGTGAGCCTCAGACGGTAGCTAGACTTCCTCATATAAATCTCGGTATCCCTTCAAATTTAGATGGGCTAAGAGAAGCAGAGGTTCCCTTAATGCTAAAGTGTCCAGAGTTACTATAGCACCTTAGGAACATGAAAACATGAATTAATTACAGGATTTGGATTAGAACCCAGAACTTCTGACTCCAAGTCCAGAGTTTGTTCCAATCCATGGGGCAAGTTTCCAGGAGCCCTTGCCTCTTTTCCTACTCTACATCTGAGGGTTCCCACCTCGTCTTCCCTGGTGACCAGAGAGCACTCACCTAAATCTCCAGTGGTCATCCTTCAATAGCCTTCAATTCCTCATTGGCTTTCTCTCCTTTCTCAATCTTCTCTACTCTCATGAAAAATCAGTACTCATTGTCCTCACTATCACCTCCTTTCCCACTTGGTCCCAACACTGATCAGCTTTTACCATGAGCACAGCAACAGGCTTATAGTGGTTCTGACTGCCTCCTGCCTCCCCCTACTCACATCTGTCCTGTACACAGGATCAGTTTAATCCTCCTAAAACATTGATGGCATCCTGTCAGCCAATCCTTATAGAAATATTGAAGAGGCCAGGATAAATCCAAGTATTACCTTCAAATACAATGCCCTGAGCCATACTTACACCTTTATTTATCATCAACTCACATAATTATATGTTCCATGACTTTCTCCTAATTCTCTTCCTCTTTCTTTCATTCATCTGCTGAAAGACTCCCTTGATTTTTTAAGACTCTAATAATTGTGCATTCCCCTTAACTCCTTTACTAATTACATCTCACAGACATGTACTGAGCACACAACATAGTTCTTCTTGGATGTAGTAAGTGAACTCCCAAATGTATGTTGGTGCCAGTGGGAACCTGACTACATGTGATAAAATCAATGTAGTGTTCTGAACTCTTAAGTTTTATTTTAGAAGTAGTTTAGTGCAAATGTTCGAGATATAATAACATGGACTAATGTTGGTGTTTAAGGCTACATGACTCATTTTGGTCTCATCATATTCTTCCTTGCATTACCCATATCTGCATACATGTCTCCTCTGATTATTACATTACATATTCACTTTGATAAAATACCATAGATTATGCATGGGCACATCCCATACAATGCTCAGTAGAGTTTTTGTTCATCCCAGATAATCATGTATTGAAAAATCACTGATGATGTGGTAGGCAAGTCTAATGGGAAACTGGGAAGTGAACATTCTTAGACACAAAAAAATCAGAAGGGTAAAAATTTAAATCTAGGGAACTAAAGTACTGAGAAGGTTACTCCAGAACATAGAAAGATTTCACTGCATTCTGGGACCCAAAGAAGCAGCAAGGTTGAATGAAAAGATCCATGTTTGGGATATAGTTTTATTGCTCATCCCTCTCTCCCTCAACTTTCAGTCAAAAGTTGGCTGCAAGAAGGAGCATAAGGATAGAGAGAAATCAGTGAACTTACAATAGGGTACAAAGTCAAAGGGAAAACCACTCTCTATCTACATGGTCCCCACTCGTCCATCTCAGGGGAGAAATCATCATTCACCAGACAGAAGATCCTGTCTGAAGGGGAAAAGAAATCTCAGCAGTGTGGTGTGAGCAGAAAGAGGAAAGGCCTCTGTCTTGCTCAGACTGGCTGTGGTGTGAGAGGTTATATGCTGTTTAATTCTACCAGAGCCTCAAGTCTTTAATCCTCCTACTTCTGGGGAACACCTTCAACTCCATCTTCATTGGCTCCCTGCATTACTTCAACCACTTAAGGGGAATGAAGGGGAAATAAGAAAAGGGGTTTACTCTAGGGTCCAGGTAGAATCAGCCTCTGTTGTGGTTTCCTGCATGTGAGAATCACACATGACATGAAGTGGTCATAAATTAAAGCTCAGCATCATGCAGGGCTTCTAGTGTTCTCTCCCCATAGAAGCAAAGCAGTGCCAGGCTGGCAGAGTCCCTCCTGGGAGCAGCCAGGAAATCAGGATTGTGTCTGGGAATTCACCCTCCAGGGCCTGAGTTAGCAGAGGCCAGGCCTGTGCCAGGAGCCTCTTCTCTGCAGCTGGGACTCCCTAAAGGCACCACCCCCACTTCACCACAGGTAACTTCCATCTAGCACTAGTTAGCCGACAGGGAACAGCTCTTTGTGAGCCAATTATAACCATTTGGACACAAACCACCTAGAGGGGTGGGATAGGGAGGGTGAGAGGGAGGAATACGTAAGAGGGAAGAGATATGGGAACATACGTATATGTATAACTGATTCACCTTGTTATAAAGCAGAAACTAACACACCATTGTAAAGCAATTATACTCCAATAAAGATGTTTAAGAAAAAAACAACAAAAAGAAACAAACAAAAAAACCATTTGGAGAGAAAAGTTTGGCTTCACCTCAGTGAATATTGAAATAAAGGCTCATCCTTCTTCCTGGCACATTTCCCCAGATACTGTTCTCCCTGGAGGGAACAAGGATTGCTCCATGTCACGGCCACTGGAGGTATTTTCAAGTTTCATGGAATCATTTTCCTCTAACTTGTCCTTCAAGTGTCTGTTCCAAGGCCATGGTTTCCATCAGAGTCCAGCACCATTTCTCATGAGCTGAAGAAGCCCTTCCTGCTATTCCCTGGGTATTGTAGCCTAGTAGAGATTCTTAATGTTCTGCCTGTAATATCTTGTCTCCTTGTGCTTGAGGGAAGAAAGCTAGGCTTTATATGAACTTTATCTATCACATTGTCAATTGGCCTTCAAGCAGATGACTTTGTTCTCAGCATTGACCTTTTGTGACTTGAATATTGAAAGCTGGCAATGTCTAACTTATAAACTCTGATTCCAAATGAATCTGGTTTTCTAGATTAACTTTTCATTTGTGAGTCACACAGAGGTACACAGTGTATTGCCAAGACCACTGTCAAAACAGGCCACCTTTTATTCATTCTAAACTTCAGGCATATCCTGTTGCTCATCAAAAACTACTGGTTCAGGTTCACCATGATTTCTAAATGTGAGATACAACTGATATAAAGGCACAAACTTGCCCCTGTATTGTGGATGGATATATTTGCCAAGAAGGACGTGAAGTTATTTTTGTTGCATGAAAGAAGTAGCTGCAGATGTCCCTTAAAAATTCAGATTTGATGATGCAGATCAATCCCCACAATACAAAGCCATGATTACAACACAAACTCCCTATACAACCTAAAAAGACCAAAGAACTGCCTAGTGATCCAGTTGTTTCAAGAAATTTCTATCATAAACAAATTCAGCTTATATCCTTAAAATTGTCATAATGAAGCCAAAAGTAGTCTCGAGAAATCATACCTAATATAATATTTTGGTAAAGAAATCATTCAAAGCCAAATAGGTATATAAATTACTCTGACTTTACTACATGAAGTGTGGAGTATAGGATCAGGAAGGAGGGACATGGTATAATACTGATGACATTTATATTGTCAGGCCACTCAAGGTAGGGGCTCTCTTACTCTGTGTACATCCCCTGCTCAACCACTGCCTGCTTCACCTATACCCTACTCACACGACTGACCTTCTTACATGCTTGCCCCAGGCCCAGACTAGTGATTGTCCTTATCAGAGGGGTAGTATGGGTCCTGGTAACTAATGTGCCAAACTGACGTAATTCCCCCTATAACTGGCAATCTACACCCCTTACCATCCATTAATCCACTGATGTCTCTGTTGCTGACTCCAGACTTCTTCTTTGGTCTTAAATTGGGCAAATGTAGGCCTTATAGGCCTGCTGGGTGCAGCCCAACAGTTGGCAGAGCCAGCCAGGAGAACAAGGAAACTCCTGTGAGCACAGAGATGTTGGGAAATACAGGATGGGGATTGGAATGTTGCAGGGGCTGTCCACTAGCTTGTGGGGCCTGAAATTTGTGGGTTTTATCCCGGGGTGGCCGGCCATTCACACATGGGGTCCAAAAGTTGAGGGGGTAATCCTGAAAGTTGCAGGGGTAGTACTGCAGTGGATGTCTATTAATATGTGGGACCCTGTAGTGGCTGTCCATGATGAATGGGGGCTGCCAAGAGATCTGGAGAAAAATGGCCCTTCAAGGCTCTGCTATTGTATCAAAGTGAGCCTTCTGTAATTGGTTAAGCTAGCTCTCTACAAGGAATTGGTATTTCTCTTCCTGTACCTTTGAGATGTATATGATCTACCTGGGTTCTCAGGAACTTTAATCTAATCATATGTGATCTCTAAGAGTAAATGAAGAAAAAGGAATAAGGTTTTTTAAAATCTTTATGGGAATAATTATGTTTTGGGAATGTCTAAAACAGTCTGTCAAGATTTTGGTAACTTAAAACTAAACTAAGTTAAAGGAAGAGAATTCATTGACTATCTAGGTCATTTCAAAAAAGATAAAATATTGGAACATTAATTGCTGAGCAGGTCTAAGTTTATCTACTTTTGCCTGCTTAAGAGAATAAGACTAAAGCATTAAGCTTTCCAATCAGGAAATGCACAATTGTTTCTTGGTTTTTGCCAGAGATTAAGGTTTTTAAGGGTTAAGATTATAATCAGTCATAATTCTAGTTATTATAACCAAGTTTCTTTATCACTTACATTGTGGTAAGATGTTTAACTGTGACTTTTTAAGTCTTTTGTCTTTTATAGACAGTTATTGTTGTACTCTGATGCTTTTGCAAATGTGCTTCATCTTCAAGATTCATAGGAACGACGTTTTGACAATAACAGGTCTCTGATAAATTTCAGATTACACTGCAGAACTGGGTAAGAACTTAAATAATCCTAAAGGAAAACCTGATGGCTTCATAAATAGTTAATGGAAGGATTGGTTACTGAGTGAACTGGTGAATATGGTTATAATATTAATGGGTTTTGTCTGGAATGTTTTGATCTGTGTTTTCTAGATAGAGGGATGCCTTTCCCCTCAAGTTAGTTGTGACTTACAGCAATTGGGTAAACTACTCCTGAGGGTAAAATTGAAACATTTTTCTTTTCTCTCTGCCCAGTCCCTCCAAAAACTGGGACTCTTGGTTTCTGAACAGCCTTATCAGGTGAATGGGAAATACTGTCTCCTGGCATGTGCACGAATCTTGATATTTGGGGGACCTCTGGAAGAGAGAAATCCACTGAGGTGGAGACTTATGGCAGGCTTTTGTCATGGCTTTCTTGGCCTTGAGAGGCCTTTGGAGAATTCAGTCTGAGACTCCTGAGGTCTTCTACCTCAGCCAGTTTGAAGGAGCTGATATGGTCAATTGCAAACAAACTAGTTTTGATTTTGCTGTGTTTGGTGGAGATGAGGGTAATTTCAGAGAGAAAAAAGACTATGTTTTAGTGGATGTTAAATTCTAGTTCTGTTAGTTAAGGTCTGTATTTATGACAGTTATTGTGTTAACCATGCTTTTGCCCTGATGTTCTGGATGGAAAGAAAATTATCTAGCAACATTTTCACAGATTATAACTACTTATGAAATGTGACACTGCTTGCTTTAAGTCTGCTGCTAATAGCACATGTGCAATGCTGGTGTGACAATTGAGTATAAGTGATAAAATGTATAGCCTATAAAGTGTTTCCCCATTAACATATCTCTGAGCCTGTTCATGAGATCAGATTAGTTTTCCCCCAATGTGAATGACTAGGTGAATATAAAGGAGACCTAACAGCGAGGGACATATGAACCTGGAGTAGGAGCCAGCACCCCAGCATTGAGGGATGGATATTTTGAGCATCATTGCTTTCTATCAAAAGATTTGCAATCGAAAGGGGAAATGATGGAAAATATGCACATATTCAGGTATGGGGGAAGTCAGAAGGCTTATGCATGTTTTAACTTAAATTTTACTGACCAGAGAAGCCTGTTTTACAGACTTTCAGACACGCATCGTGCATCTGCTTTGGCCATTGAGGAAGGAAATGCATTTGAAAGCCAAACGGGAGTAACTGTGGTTCAGACATCCAAGGTAAAACTAGGTGGCCATTGTGTACGTCATTTTAGACACGTTCTTGTATTACTGAAAACTTTAGTTTTCTGGATTGTATTGCAGACCAAGACAAAAACCGCGGGTGGGTGTGGTATTATCTCAGAATGCGGGTACTGCTGGTATTTTGCTTTATTGTCATGATCTCCCCTGTGTTGTGCCTGTTAGACGTCTTACATTTTGTCCTTAGTCTGAGGGAGGAAATCTATTTAAGTACTGAGCAGCAACACGGGCCTCACTGCAAAATGAGTCTAATTCCTGCATCTACAGTGAGATGCCATTGTCGTCCTCCTCTGAACTTCCATGAAAAATCAAACTGGCTAATGTGACTATGTGGGGATGACTGAAAATGGGGGAGAAAGACTCTCACCACCTTCCTGTCTCACACACCAATACATCAGAAGGACTTCAGTTGGTAAACTTACTGTACTGACTGCCCATGAGCCCCCTGGGCTATGCTGCGTGGAGTGGAATAGGCTGGCCTCAGAACACACAAATCCAACTAGTGGGATTAACTGTTTTTTTGTTTAGAAAGACTTAATGGATCCATTCCTAATGGAACCCAACATAATATTGGGTGGCAGACCTGTAACTGTGCTGACTCCTGGCTAGGCCAACAGAATGTTTCTTTTAAAGCTGGGGCCTTCCCCTCCCCATGCGAGTGGCTCTGGGTTTGTGAAAACCAGGGGTGGCCTTACCTTCCTTATAACTGCACAGGGCACTGATGCTATTGACTCCCTCTTGATTGACCTGGTAAGTGCTTGTCTCCAAAATTTGCACACATCCTGGCAAATGACTGTCCTGAGCATACTAGGTCTCTTACTCTTGATGCTCTCTGGCTGCTGCTGTCTGTATTGTATCTGTGGTATCCGGTGGCAGTGCCCCCTACATACCTGACCTCAGGGATATTGTAGAAGGGGGACAGACCAAGATTTTAAGTGTCGTGCAGGGTATGTAGGGGTGGAGTGTATTGTCAGGCCACTCAAGATGGGGGCTCTCTTACTCTCTGTACATCCACTGCTTGACCAGTGCCTTCTTCACCTATACCCTACTCACATGACTGACCTTCCTACATGCTTACCCTAGACCCCAATTAGTGATTGTCCTTATCAAAGGGGTGGTGTGGGGCATGCCACTCTGCTAGCTTCCCTGGTAACTAATGAGCCAACATAACCTAATTTCCCCTATAACTGGCAATCTCCTTTCCCCCCTCACCTGAGAATGAAGACTGCCACCATGTCCTGCCCACTGTGTGCCACACATGGTAGGGTGTCACTCTGGAACCTGGTTTCAAACATGTAGGATTCCCCCATTCATTACACCACTGATGTCTCTGTTGCTGACTCCAGGCTCTTTCTTCAGTCTTAAAGCTGGGCAAATGTAGGTCTTGTAGGCCTGCTGGGTGCAGCCAAACAACATTATGTTAAATATTTTATTGGATTTTCTGCTTAAAATTATAGACCTGAACAACTCTGTACCTAAAATCAAAGTAAGATTTCCATAACTTACTGAACTTTGTCCAAATTCTTCATCCCAGATTTCAAAAGTCCTTCACAATTTAAACTGCCTGGGATAAGAACATTTCAGAAATGATAGCTTCCAGCAGATACTAGAGAGGATGGAGCATGGAAAGTGAATAGACTTTTTCCAAGTGATTCTAGAGGCCAGAACAGGAAGTAACAACAGCTATAAAAATCATGCTGATGTGGGGCAGCCTGGAGAGTAGGACCACTACTCTGCTCTTCTGGGAAAGTCATTTAGCTCTGCTGTGCATCCCCTGCCTCAAGTAGAATGGGGACATGCATACTGACTGCACAGGAAGGCTTTGAGTGATGCCTGGGCATCTGTGTTCAGAGCTAAGCACAAGGAGTACTCAGTGAGTATTAGCACCTTTCCTTCTCTAGCTGATTTCTGCACTCCAAGAACAGGAGCCCAAGGATTCCAGGTCTGCTAGTTTTTCTAGAAGAGGTCGAATTCCAGATTTTATATAAAATCATTGATTTCTAAAAATGTCAGCAAATGTGAAATGTTTCATAAAACATTAAGACTTCAAACCAGGTCTTCTCACAGGCTGCATCTGGCTCACAGGAGCCAGTTTGCATCCCTTTGGTCTATAGTGGTCACAAGTCCAGGGTCACATCAGCCAGGCACACAACTCCTTCTCCTTATTCACACATTTGAGGAAATTCCCACTGACATGGAACCTTGGGCTTACCTACATTGACAATGATGACACTGCCTCCTTTCCACTCCGCTCACTTAGAGAAGCCTGCATTTTATGCTTTAAGCCACAGTTTTGTTTCTTAATTGCATTCATTAACTACAACAAAATATTTCCCACTCAACACAAGGTCTGGATTTTGTACTGGTGACTTTGGTGTGCAATACCTTTGTGAAAGTTCATTCTTTTATTTGACTACTTTGTTGAGCACTGACCATGTGCTAGGTATTATTCCAGGCACTGGGCACCTAGCAGTGAATGGGATGGACATGCCCTGTTCTCAGGAGGACACAGCCTCATAGGGAAACCACACTACAAACAAGTTACCTGACAAATGAGATCACCTCCCACAGAGATACAAAGACAATAAATCAGCCATTTGAAGGTTCAGGCAGAGAAAATGCCAGGCCAAGAACAGCCAGTGCAAAGACCCTGAGGCAGGAAGGGTATGAAGTCCCATGTGGCTGGCAGGAAATGCAGTCAGAGGAGTAAATAGGAACCAGGTCAGGAAGGGCTTGGTCAGTTGAAATTAGAAAGCTGGACTTTATGTCCATCAACAGATGGATGGGTAAGGAAGATGAGTATATATACAATGAAATATTACTCAGCCATAAAAAAGAATGAAATAATGCCATTTGCAGTACCATGGATGGACCTAGAGATTAGCATACTCAATGAAGTAAGTGAGACAGAGAAAAACAAATATCATGATACCACTTATATGTGGAATCTTTAAAAATAATACAAATGAACTTATTTACAAAACAGAAATATATACACAGACATGGAAAACAAATTTATGGTTGACAAAGGGAAAGGGGAAGAGGGATAGATTAAAAGTACGGGATTAAAAGAAACACACCACTAGATATAAATAGATAAACAATAAGATCCTGCTGTATAGCACAGGGAATTATATTCAATATCTTGTAATAACCTATAATGGAAAGGAATCAGAAAGTATGTATAACTGAATCACTTTGCTTTACAGGTGACTAACACAATTGCAAGCCATATATCAGTTAATGGGTTAATATATATAAAATATATAAAGAATTCATACAACTCGATACCAAATAAACAATCCATTTTTTAAAACAAGCAAAAGAACAAAATAGATATTTTTCCAAGGAAGAAATACAAATGGCAAACAGGAACATAAAAAGATGGTCAATATCACTAATCATCAGGGAAATGCAAATAAAAATCACAGTGAGATATCACCTCACGCCTGTTGGAATGGCTATTGTCAAGAAGATAAATGATATCAAGTGTTGAAGAGGATGCAGAGATAAGGGAACCCTTGTTCACTGTTTGGGAGGAATGCAAATTGGCTCAGCCACTATGGAAGACAGTAGGAAGCTTCCTCAAAAAATTAAAAATAGAACTACATATGATCTAGCAATTCTTCATCTGGGTATATATTCAAAGTAAATGAAAACAGGATGTCAAAGAGATATGCACTGCCATGTTCACTGCAACATTATTCACAATAATGAAGATATGGAAACAGCTTAAGTGTTCATCAGTAGATGAATGGACAAAGAAATTATGATATATGATGGAATATTATTCAGCTATGAGAAAGAATAAAATCCTGCCATTTGAGACAACATGGATGGACCATGAAGGCATTATTCTAAGTGAGATATGTCAGATGGGAAAAGACAAATACTGTATTATATCACTTATATGTGGAATCTAAAACAGCCAAACTCATAAAAACAGAGAATAGAGTGGTGGTTACCAGGGACTGGGGAGGGCGTAATTCAGTCTATGTTGATTAAGGGTACAAACATGCAACTAGTAGATAAATGAGTCCTGTAGATCTAATGCACAGCATAGTAATTATAGACAACAATACTGTATTTTAAACTTCAAAGTTGCTAAGAGACTAGATCATAATAATTCCCACCTCAAAAACAGATAATTATGTGACATAATCAAGGTGTTAACTAACACTATGGTGGTAATCATATTACAATATATAAACGTATCAAATCAACATGTACACATTAAACTTACAAAATTCTATATGTCAATTATAACTCAAAAATAAATTGAAAAAATTTTTAAATAAAGGTAAACTGATTTTACTCCTACAGAAAGGCAGAAAATTTCAGATTAGATTTAAAAATACAATTCATCTGTATTCTTCCTATAACAAATTCACTTTAGATACAAAGGCATGAAGAGGTTGAAAGTAAAAGAATGGAAAAAGATAGTTCATGCAAATAGTAATCATAAGAGAGCTGGAATGGCTATATTACTGTCAGAAAAATAGGCTTTAAGTCAAAAAAGATACAAGGGACAAAGAGGACATTAAATATTGATAAAAGGTTCAATCTAACCAGAAAATGTAAGACTTATAAATGTATACACATCTAACAACAGAACTGCAAAGTATATGAAGCAAAAACTGACAGAACTGAAAGGAGAAATAGATAATTCTACGATAGTACAGGTATAACTCAATTTACTGTGTTTTGCTTTATTGTGCTTCATGGATATTGCATTTTTTACAAATTGAAGGTTTGCGGCAAGCCTGAATTGAGCATGTCTATCATTGTCGTTTTTCCAACACCATTTGCTCACTTCATGTCTGTGTCACATTTTGGCAATTCTTGCAATATTTCAAGCTATTTCATTATGACTATATTTGTTATGGTAAATGGTGATCTTTATTGTTACTGTTGAAAAAAGATAATGACTCACTAAAGACTCAGATGATGGTTAGAATTCTTTAGCAATAAAGTATTTTTAATTAATGTATGTACATTGTTTTCTAGACATAATGCTATCACACACTTAATAGACTACAGTATAGTATAAACATAATTTTTTATATGCACTGGGAAACAAAAAATTTATGATATTTGCCTTATTGCAGTGGTCTGGAACCAAACCCACAATATCTCTGAATTGCCTGTAGTTGGAGATTTCAATACCTTCCATTAAATAATGGATAGAACAACCAAATAGAAGATTAATAAGGAAATAGTAGTCTCAAATAAAACTATAAACCGTCAGATTTAACAGACATATACAGAACACTTCACCAAATAGCAGCAGAATAGACATTATTCTCAAGTGCATATTGAACATTCTTCAGTACTGACCATATGTTAGACCACAAAACAAGCTCTAATAAGTTGGGGAAAAGTCATTCTGATCTTTTCTGATCAAAATGGGAAAAAGACAGAAATCAATTACAGAAGGAAAACTGGAAAAGTCACAAATATGTGGAAATTAAACAACACACTCTTAAACAACCAAATGGTCAAAGAAGAAATCACAAGGGATATTAGAAAACATCTTTGAGATGAATAAAAATGAAAACAGAACATACCAGAACTTACCAGATGCAGTGAAGAGGCAGTAATAAGAGGGAAATTGATAGCTGTAAAATCTATATTAAAAAAGAAATCTCAAATCAATAATCTAATGATACACCTTAAGGAACTAGAAAAAGAAGAGCAAATTAAATCCAAAGCTAGCAGAAGGGAGAAAATAACAAAGATTATAGGAAAATAAGGAAATTTTAAAATGATAAAGGAAATCAACAAAAGCAACAGTTGGTTCTTTGAAAAGATCAACAAAATTGACAATGTAAACAAACAAGTGAGCTTGTTGCCCACTATGCTATGGAAAGACCAAGTATTCAGGCAATGGTGTCAAGAGAAGAGATTTTATTGTGGGGCAGTCAAGCAAGGAGACAGGAGGCAATGCTGTGAACTGTCTTCCTGATCAGCTGTTGAGTAAGATATTTATAGTGAAAGTAGAGAGCAAGAGGGGGAGGGGGCTCAGAAATGACTGGGGGAGAGCAATTTGTAAGTTTCAAGAATTCTCTATATAGGCTTGACTGTCCTTCATGCCTCTTCATGGGTCACATGTATAATTTCTGGGGGTTGTATATGTTGCATGTGGTGGATTTTTGGCCTATGATGTCTGAAGTTCACTATCAGTCATCCTAATCTCTGAATGAGCGTGCATGATGCTCAATGGAAAGGGCTTTCAGCAAGTTGTTTCCGTATCTGCAGTTTCCTTGGTACTCTGAAAAACAAGTTTGGTGTTCTTGATGTATCATTTTGTTTCTATTTTTTTCCTACCTTATGGACCTTCAGTGTGTAAGGTACAGGGCATGGTTTCAACAAATCTTTAGTTAGATTGACAAAGATAAATCATTAAAAGGACACAAATTACTAAAATCAGAAGTGAAAATGGGGACACTATGACCAATTTTACAGATATAAAAGAGATTATCATAGAATAGTATGAAATATTGTATGCCAACAAAGTGGACGTAGATGAAGTGAATAAATTCCTAGAAACACACAAACTACTAAAACTGACTCAAAAAGAAATAGAAAATCTGAATAGATCTATAACAAGCAAGGAGATTAATCAGAATTCAGAAACCTCCAAAAAAGAAAAGCCCAGAATCATATAGATTCACTGTTGAATTGTACCAATTATTTAAAGAAGAATTAACACCAATCCTTCTCAGACTCTTCCAAAATACTGAAGAAAAAAAATGTTATAATTCATTCTATGTGGCCCTGATACTGAAGACAAAGACTCAATAAGAAAACTACAGACAAATGTTTTTATGAGTATAGATGTAAAAATTCTCAATAAAATACTAGCAAACTAATACCACAACATATAAAAATGTTTATACACCGTGATCAATTGAGATTTATCCTCTCAATGCTAGGGTGGTTCAACACATAAAAACCAATCAATGTAAAAGAGTACATTAATATAATGAAGGGGAAAAAAGAAACACATGATCATTTTAATTGTTTCAGAAAAAAAACTGACAAAATCCAATACATTTTCCTGGCAAAAATACTAAATAAACTAAGAATAAAAGAGAAATTCTTCAACATGAAAAAGCCATATATGAAAAACCTACAGATAACATCATTCTCAATAGTTAAAGACTAAAATGTTTTCTCCTCAGATCAGGAATAATACAAGGATACCACTTTCACCACTGTATATTAGAAGTTCTAGCAAGAGCAATTAAGCAAGGAAAAGAAATAAATGGTATCCAAATTGTTAAAAAAAGAGGTAAAATTATCTTTCATGACAAATAATATGATCTTATGTGTAGATATCTGGAAAGAATCCACAAAACACTGCTAGAGATAATAAATGAATTCATCAAAGTTGCAGGATACAAAATTAACACTAAAAATCAGTTTTATTTCTATACTTTAGCAATGAACAGTCTGAAAAGAAAATTAAGAAAACTATATCCAATAACATCAAAAAGAATAAAATGCTTAGGAATACATTTAACCAAGGAGGTGAAAGACTTGTACACTGAAAACTATAAGACATATCTGAAAGATTAAAGAAGAGTTAAATAAATGGAAAGATATCCTGTGTTCATGAATTGAGAGACTTACTTAATATTGTAACAGAGAAGAACAAACCTGACTCCATATTGGACCTTTGTGCTGTTGCCTGTGCTTAGTCACGCTGGCTCTGTACCTTTGTAAAAGAATGTTGTCTATAGCCTGAAATATACATAATGGCACTTTCTCAAGGCTTTGCCTCCCAGGCTTGACCTTTAAAGCCATAACACTTTCTTATTCATATAGAGATAAAAAGTTGCAGAGCAGAAAATAACATTTGTCTTGTTGGAGGTTTACAGGAACATCATGAGCAGACCACATCCCCTTCTGGGTGGCACCAAGAAGTCTGCAAAAACAAGCCACAACCCCTCCCCTTTTAGTATAAAAAAAAGCCTGGATTCTAACTCAGGTGAGATTGTTCTTTGGATACTAGTTCACCATCTTCTCAGTCTGCTGGCTTTCCAAATAAAGCCATTATTCCTTGCCCCAACACCTGTCTCTTGACTCACTGGCCTGTCATGCAACAAGCAGTAAGAGCTTGGACTTGGTAACAAGATTGTTAAGATAAAAATACTATCAACGTGATCTACAAAGCATTGCTTATCAAAATTCCAATAGCAGGTTTTTTTCCTTGCATAAATATAAAAGTTAATTCATATGAATTCACCCTAAAATTCACATGGAATTCTAAGGGACCCTGGAGAGCCAAAACAATCTTGAAAAAGAACAAAGTTGGAGGACTTATACATCCTGATTTCAAAGTCACTACAAACCAACCGTAATAAACACAGTGTGGTACCAGCAAAAGGACAGATATACAGACCAATGGAACAGAATAGAAGTACCCAGAATAGAGTAGAGAATAGAATAGAGTACCCAGAAATAAACCCTTACACAAGTAGTCAATTGATTTTTATTTTTTAAATTTTTTGCCTTCTGCACCCAATCACGCTCCTGGGCCACTGCCTCCTCAGCAACTTGTACATCTCCTATCAGACTACTTACCCCTGTCAGACCCACACTGGCTCCCATGGCATAGCAACCAAAATAAGACTGGCCCTTTTTGCCCTTCTCTAGAACCTGCCTATAGTCAATTGATTTTTTTTTTTTACAAGGGTTCCAAGATCACTGAATGAGGAAAGAACAGACTTTTTCAACAAATGATGGCTATATATTCATATGTCAAAGAAATTAATTGGACCCTTACCTTCTACCAAATCAACTGAAAAACAATCAAAGACATAACTATGCATTCATCAAAAACCTATAGAATATACAACACAAACAGTGAACCTTATTGTTATGGGCTGAATTGTGCCCATCCTCCAAATTCATATGTTAAAGTTTTGACCCCCAGTACCTCAGAATGTGAGTGTATTTGGACATAAGGCCTTTAGGGAGGTAATTAAGGTAAAATGAGGACATATAGGTGGGCCCTAATACAATATGCCTGGTGTCCTTATAAGAAAAGATTAGGACACAGGTGTGTGCATTCACAGAGGAACGTTCACAAGAAAAGAAAGGGAGAAGATGGCCATTTACAAGCCAAGGAGAGAAGCCCAAGAATGGAACTTCTAACTTCCAGAACTTAAGCCACCTAGTCTGTATTTGTTATGGCAGCCCTAGCAAAAAAAAAAAAAATACACTTACTATATGTAAGTATGTTTTTTAAAAACTAACCAGAAAGACAGAGGATTCCAGGATGGAATGCAGACTCTGACATATGAATCTTAAGTGTTTTACATATGTATGATATAACCTCATTGAAGAGAGATGAGAAAAAGAGCTGTCATAAGTAAATTTGGAAAAAAATATTTTAACTGGATATTATAACACTAAAGACAAAGGATTTGTACATTAACACTGAATTGCAAATAGTAAATTTGTTTCTTACAGGGTGACAGTTTAGCAATTCTGAAACTACTTTACACATATATTTGGCTTGAAAAATATGTAAATTAATTATAGATAATGGAAATAAGGTTTCTCACTGTCAAATAAAGAAGTTATAAATAAACAGACATTGAGAGAAGGCTAGAATAAACACTATAGTGCTGGATTAAAATCAGCAATGTCAGCATGAACTCACATTAATTTAAATTTAGATAGATGGATGGATAACATTGGTTAGTATACATACATTTATTTCCTAGTTCAGGCTACTAATAGAGTCTAGAAGCTGTGATATTCCAGTGTCAATAAGCATAACCAGTGCTCAGATATTGGTTTCTAAATCCTGTTCTCCTTGGAAAAATGGCTGATCCTAGGGGTAGGGCAAGAAAAATAGATGATCAGCCTGAAGCATCTTGTAGTGCCACAAAGTATAGAAATGCAAAAAAAAAAAAAAATGTATGGAGGATGTCAAAAGGATATAGGAGCCAGCTGAAATCGTTCACAAAGGCCAAAGCTGGGACAATTTGAGTCACAAGATGATTAATGACAGAATTAGATTATAAGCCTAAAATAAATATTCATGATTATATACTGTTATTAATAAATCATTAAATAAAAAATTAATTGGGAAGAAGGAACCAATCTTCCTTTTGAAGAATTCCCAATAATGTGTTTAGATACTATCCCCCTCAGGGAGGTGAAGTTTAACTCTTCTCCCCTTGAGTGTAAAATGGATTTAGTCAAATCGATTCCACTTGCAAAGAATAAAGTATGCACAGAAAGAAATAGTAACTTTACAGTGGCGAAACCTAGCAGACACTACCTTAACCAAGTGATCAATGTTAACATCATGAGTGATGTCAGGTTGATATCCTATACCTTTTATACGCTGTGATGAAAAGGGGATCTTACTTCCATGGTGCTCTTCCTCAAAACTTTATAACCACCATCTGATCATGAGAAAACATCAGACAAACTGAAATTGTGGGACATTCTACAAAATACTTGACTAAATACTTGAGTTAAGAAAAAAATACTTGACTAAAAACTGTCAAAACAAAACAAAATGAAAAGGACATTTGTGGGAAAACTGGTCTTTGGTTTACTTAATAATATTGTATCAATGAGAATTTCTTAGCTTTAACAAATGTACAGTAGTTATGTAAGATGTTAACATTAGGGAAGTTGGTTGAAAGGTATATAGGAACTCTGGACTACCTTTTCAAATTTCTGTAAATCTAAAATTATCCTAATTAAAAAAACAAACTACACTGGCTATATTAATATCAGACAAAGTAGATTTAATATTAAAGAATATTGTCAGGGTAAAGAAGTTTATTTCATAATGATAAAAGTACCAATTAATCCAGAATACATGAAGATCCTAAAGTATTATATATCTAATGAAGCAAAAATTGATAGATCTGCAAATAGGACTAGACAAATCCATATATATAGTCAGAGACTTCAATACTCCTCTCTCAATAATTGATAGAATATGTAGGCAGAAAATTAATAAGAATATAGAACATTTAGACAGTAAATATCAATCAACTAGACCTAATTGACATTCATAGGACACTCCATCTAAAAAGCAGAATACACATTCTTTTCAAGTGCATATGAAACATTTACTAAGATAGACCATATTCTGGGCCATAAAATCATTCTGAAATTTTAAAGGATTCATGCCATACAAATTATGATCTTTAACCGCAATGGAATTGAATTAGAAATCAATAACATGATGATATCTTAAATATCCCCATGTATTTGAAAACAAAATAACAAACTTTTAAATAACCCATAGGTCACAGAAAAAAAATCAAACAGAAAATAGCAGTTCCTAAAGGAAAAGTTATGGCACTAGACACTTCTAATAGAAAAGAAGAAAGGTGTCACATCAATGACTGACCTCAGTTTCTACCTTAAGAAATTACAAAATCTAAGCTGATTAATCAGAATAAAGAGGAAAAGACACAAATTAACAATATCTGGAACAAGAGGTGATGTTACTGCAGATTCTACAGACATTAAAAGGATAATCACATAGTATTATGAACAACTTTATACCAATAAATTTAACTTACATCACACGATAAACCTCTTAAAAGACAAAACTCGGGCTTCCCTGGTGGCGCAGTGGTTGAAAGCCCACCTGCCAATGCAGGGGACACGGGTTCGTGCGCCGGTCCGGGAAGTTCCCACGTGCCACGGAGCGGCTGGGCCCGTGAGCCATGGCCGCTGGGCCTGTGCGTCCGGAGCCTGTGCTCCGCAACGGGAAAGGCCACAGCAGTGAGAGGCCCGCATACCACAAAAGAAAAAAAAAAAGACACAAATTACCAAAATTTACTCAAGAAAAAATTTAAGGTCCAAATAAATTACCTTCATAGTTAAAATCCTTCTCATTAAGAAAACTTCAATCCCATATGGATTCACCGGTGAATTCTACCAAACATTTAAGGAAGAAATAGCATCAATAAACTCTTCCAGAAAATCAGAGAAGGTGGAGTACTTCACAACTCATTCTATGAGGTCAACATTACGCTGATACCAAAAGCAGATAAAGATACAGGAAGAAAAGAAAAGTAGGGCCCAATGTCCCTCCTGGACATAGATATAAACATTCTTAGCAATATTTTAGCAAAATAAATTCAACAATATATAAAACTGATAGTACATCAACATTTATACCAGAAATGGCAAGTTGGTTTAACATTTGAAAATCAATTAGTGCAAATCATCATATTAAAAGACTCAAGGGCTTCCCTGGTGGCGCAGTGGTTGAGGGTCCGCCTGCCGATGCAGGGGACGCGGGTTCGTGCCCTGGTCCGGGAGGATCCCGCATGCCGCGGAGCGGCTGGGCCCGTGAGCCATGGCCGCTGGGCCTGCGCGTCCGGAGCCTGTGCTCCGCAGTGGGAGAGGCCACGGCAGTGAGAGGCCCGCATACCACAAAAAAAAATAAAAAAATAAAAAAAAAATAAAAGACTCAAAAAAACTCCCACATGTTCATTTTAATAGATGCTGAAAAAGCATATGACAAAATCCAAATACATTCCTGATTTTAAAATAAAATGTTTCAGCAAATTAGGAATATAAGGAAATTTCCTCAATCTGATACAGATCATCTATGAAAAGCCCACAGCTAACATCATACTTAATGGGACAGACTGAATGCTTTTCCCCTAAGATCAGGAATGAGACAAATACATCCACTTACATCTTTTCTATTCAACATTGTACTAGATATTCTAGCCAGTTCATTAAGGAAAGGACAAGAAATAAAATTCATCCAGATTGGAAGAGAAGAACTAAAATTGTCTTCGTTTCATAAATGACAATCACCTACATGAAAAAGACTATGGAATCTACAAAAAACAAAAACAGTACTAGAACTTAGCAATGTCATGTGGGACACAAGATTACTATTTTAAAAATCAATTGTATAGACTAGCAACAAATAATTGGAAAGTGAAATTAAAAATGGGACAATTTACAATAGCATAAAAAGTATGAAATGCATAGGGATGTATCTGGCAAAAGATGCATAAGACCTGTAAACTGCAGACTAATGCCAAGAGAAATTTAAGATTTAAGTAAATAAAGAGATATACTGTTTTCATGATTAGGAAGACTCATTATTGTTAAGATGTCAATTTTCCCCAATTTATTTATAGGTTCAGTGCAATCATAATCAAAATCCCAACAGTTTTTTGTGGGATTTGACAAGCTAATTTTAAAATGGATATAGAAATGTAGAATAGCCAAAGAACAAATTTGCAGGATCAACACTATCTGACTTCAAGGTTTACACTAATGCAAAAACATAGTACGGTATGGGCATGAAGAGAGACAGATGCATAAATGAAACAAACAGAACAGAGTCCAGAAAAAAAGCTCACACATATAAGAGCAATTGCTTTTTAACAAAGCTGTAAAGGCAATTCAGTGTAGAAAGGATAACCTTTGCCACAAATGGTACAGGAACAAGTGAATATCCATAAGGCAAAAAAAATTTTTTTTTAAGAATTTCCATCTATACTTCACACCACATATGAAAATTAACTTAAAATGGACCATAGACCTAAATTTAAAACCTAAAATTACAAAACTTCTAGAAGAAACATAGGAGTAAATCTTTGTTGCCTTAATTTAGACCAGGTTTGAGGAGGTATGGGCTACTGACCAAATATAGCTATGGCCTGTTTTTGTACAGTCTGTGAGCAAAGAATTGTTCTTACATTATTAAAGGGTTGTAAAAGCAAATAAAAACAAAACAAAAATGAAAAAAAATGCAACATGTAACAGACACAACACTGTATATGTGGCCCTTTACAAAAATATTTTCCAACCACTGGGTTAGACGTGACACCAAAATCATAATCCAAAATAAAAGTCAAAAACAAGGAGAAGTTTGTTTGCCAATCACCCACCTGACAAAGGACTTGTATCTGGAATGTATGAGAAAATCTCAAATCTCAGTAGTAAGAAAACAAGCAGCTCAATAAAACCAGGCAAAAGATTTGAAAATACACTTTCCTGAAGAAGACACTTGGATGGCAAATAAGCACACTAAAACATGCACAGTATTAGTTAATAGGGAAATATAAATTAAATCCAGGATGAGCTACTACTAAAATGTCTAAAAACAAGAAACAAAAAAACCAACAATACCAAGTGCTGGCTAGGATGTAGAGCACATGGAGCTCTCACATGTTGTTTGTGGAGATGCAAAATGGTACAGCCACTCTGAAGTATTTGGCAGTTTCCTATAAAATTAAATATACCCCAGCCATACATCATGATCCAACCATTCCACTCCTTGATATTGATCCAGACATATATCCACATAAAGACATATATAAACATCAATAGTAGTTTTATTTGTAATAGTCAGGAGCTGGAAAGGACCCAAATATCCATCAAGAGGGTAATCGATAAACAAACTGTGGTATATGTATACAGTGGACTACTACTCAGACAATAAGAATACTACTGATTCATGCTATAACATGAATTAATCTCAAAAGAATTTTGTCAAGTATAAAAAGGCTGATTAAGTGGTTCCTAATGTACAGTTCTATTTATATAAAATTCTAGAAAATGCAAACCAACCTATAGAGACTGAGATCAGATCATTAGTTGCCTGAGGATGGTGGTGTGGGAAATATGGGTGAAAAGGAGAGATTACAATGGGGTACAAGAAATACTTGGGGGATGTTACATTTATGTTCTTGATTGTGATCAATTCATGTGTGTATAGCTATGTCAAAAGTTATCTAATTGTAATGTCAATCAAATCCTTTCTATTGTATGTCAATCATTCCTTTAAAAAGCTGTTAAAAATAATAGCATGGAACTATGAGGACTCAATGAGCTATTTCTTATAAATCACTAAAAATGTTACTGAATTAAGACGTAGGGACCCTACTCAGGCCCTAGCCCAGCCGAGGCTCTCTGCCTTGACAGGGGAGGGTTCTTTTTCCGTTCAGGGTCAAGCAGCCAAATAATGAAACCAAAGCTGAGATCAGCATAGCACAAGCTTTATTCAGTGGCCAAAGAATGGAGAAGTGGGAACTAAGTTCACAGATCAACTTCTCACCCACCTGGTGAAAGATATTTAGTTTTAAATAGTAAAGACAAAGGGAGGAGGAGTGTAGCTAATGATAGGGAGGCACGTGAATTAGTCTACTGGGGAAGAGGCAGGGCTTTTTCGAAGGACTCGGGAGCCACCCGCTTTTTATCTTTTTTTGGTCCTTAGTGTCCAGTCATGGCCGCCGGTAGTTGTGTCATTTAATATGCTCATATAGTAAAATCAACATATAATGAGACTTAGGGTCTTTTGGAGGTCAGATTCATTGCCATCTTGGTCTCAGCTGGTTCCATCTGGGTTTTTTTGTTTGTAGTTTCCTTTCTTATCTCTGGACCCTTTAACTTAAAGATTTATGTTTACTCCTGCTAAAAGTGAGTGTTGGCAAGTTGTGAGCAAGGACACTCCTGCTAAAGGTGAGGGTTGATGGTTTTAAGCAAAGACCTGGAGCAGCTCTGGCAACAAAATCACATTAAAAAGTGCTCAAATGATATAAATTATTTTCCTAGAAATTTTAAATTTTATGTCAGTAAAACTAGTTTTTTCATGTACTCAGACTTACATCATGCTTAAAAAGATCTTCTGTACTCTTGATGATAAAATGATGCAATTATATTTTATTCTAGTACTTCTCTGGTTTTATTTTTACTCATAAGTCTTTGATCTATCTTGAAATTCTTCATATAGGAGTGAGGTAAAAATTTATTTCATTTTTTTCTAAATGTTTAACTAATTTTCATTAGGAACTTTGTTAATTAATTGGCTATTTCCTCTACTGACTATATTTGCCATCTTCATCATATAATAAATTCTCTGTTTTATTAAATGTTATTTCATGGAATAACATCAATTTTTTTGAACTAGAACCACAGTTCTAATTACAACTTTACTTATAGTGTTAAATCTCTACAATGTTTAAATATGTTAAAGCTCAAGTATTCTATCTATCAACCTATTAGTTTGCTAGGGCTGCCATAACAAATACTACAGACTGTTGGTTTAAACAACAGAAGTATATTTTCTAACAGGTCTGGAAGCTAGAAGTTCGAGGTCAATGTTTCAGCAGGGTTAATTTCATTCTGAGGCTTCTCTCCTGGTTAGTAGAAGGCCAACTGCCCATTTTATCTTTACATGGTCTTTCCTCTGCATGTGCACAAATCTGTGTCCTAATCTCCTTTTATTGTAAGGACACCAGTCATATTGTGTTAGGGCCCACCCATATGTGCTCATTTTACCTTAGTTACCTCCCATAGAGTTAATTAACACATCCATAACTTCACTTCTCTTTCTTTCATTCTTTCTCTTTATGGTGAGAACATTTAAGAAATTTCAATTATTTTCACTTTCACCGATTTCTGCTCTTGTCTGTATTGTGCCTCTTTTCTGCTTGCACTGCTTTTCCTAGCTTTTTCAGATGGAAGCTTAGCTTATTGCTTTTAGATCTTTCTTTTTTACCAAAAGTATTCAATGCTCTCTAAGCACTGCTTAAGCTGAATCTCACAAATTTTGATATGCTGTGTTTTCACTTTCCTTTAGTTCAAAATAGTTTAAAATTTCCTTTGACGTTTCTTCATTGACTCATGGGTTATTTGGTAATGTCATGTGTAGTTTCCAAATATTTAGAGGATTTTGCTGATATCTTTGTTATTGGTTCCTAGTTCAACCCCTTTCCAAATTTCTATATTTCTCCTATCAGTTCTATAAGATATTGCCTCATATATTTTCAAACTCTATTATTTGTGCATACATATGTAGGTTTGTTTTGTCCTCTTGGAGATCTGATCACTTTATCCTTATGTAATGTTCTTCTTTACACCTGATAACATTCCTCCTTCAGACATCTACTTTGTCTGAAATTACTATTGCTACTCCAGCTTTCTTTTGATTAGTGCTTGCATGATACCTCTTTCTTCATAGTTTTAACTAACCTGTGTTTTTATTTAAAGTGGGTTTGTTGTAGACAGCATACACTTGGGTCTCACTTTTTTTAATCTAATCTAAAAATCTCTCTCTTTTAACTAGTTTGTTTAGATCTTTCATATCTAGTGATGATATAAGTAGATTAAAGTCTATCACTTGCTATATTTTATTCCATTTGTCCTTTGCTTCTTTTCCTCTTTTTCTGCCGTATCTTGGATTAAGTATTTTCTGGTTATTTCATTTTATTTTCTCTATTGATATTATTTATATATCCTTTTTTAAAAAACTGTAAAAAATACAAACACATGGAAGCTAAGCAATGTGCTACTAAATAACCAAGAGATCACTGAATAAATCAAAGAGGAAATCAAAACATATCTAGAAACAAATGACAATGAAAACATGATGACCCAAAACCTAGGGGATGAGGCAAAAGCAGTTCTAAGTGGGAAGTTTATACCAATACAATCCCACCTCAAGAAAAAAGAAACATCTCATATAAACAACCTAACCTTACACCTAAAGCAATTAGAGAAAGAAGAACAAAAAATCCCCAGAGTTAGCAGAACAAAAGAAATCATAAAGCTCAGATCAGAAATAAATGAAAAAGAAATGAAGGAAACAATAACAAAGATCAATAAAACTAAAAACTGGTTCTTTGAGAAGATAAACAAAAATGATAAACCATTAGTCAGACTCATCAGGAAAAAAAAGGGAGAAGACTCAAATCAGCAGAATTAGAAATGAAAAAAAGTAACAACAGACACTGCAGAAATACAAAGGATCATGAGAGATTACTACAAGCAACTCTATGCCAATAAAAGAGACAACCTGGAAGAAATGGACAAATTCTTAGAAAAGCACAACCTTCCCAGACTGAACCAAGAAGAAATAGAAAATATAGATAGACCAATCACAAGCACTGAAATTGAGACTGTGATTAAAAATCTTCCAACAAACAAAAGCCCAGGCCCAGATGGCCTCACCAGTGAATTCTATCATTTAGAGAAGAGCTAACACCTATCCTTCTCAAAATCTTCCAAAAGATAGCAGAGGGAGGAACACTCCCAAACTCATTCTATGAGGCCACCATCACCCTGATACCAAAACCTGACAAAGATGTCATAAAGAAAGAAAACTATAGGTCAATATCACTGATGAACATAGATGCAAAAATCCTCAACAAAATACTCGCAAACAGAATCCAACAGCACATTAAAAGGGTAATACACTGTTATCAAGTGGGGTTTATCCCAGGAATGCAAGGACTTTTCAATATGTGCAAATCAATCAATGTGATAAACCATATTAACAAATTGAAGGAGAAAAACCATATGATCATCTGAATAGATGCAGAAAAAGCTTTTCACAAAATTCAACACCCATTTGAGATAAAAACCCTGCAGAAAGTAGGCATGGAGGTAACTTACCTCAACATAATAAAGGTCATATATGACGAACTCACAGCCAACATCATTCTCAATGGTGGAAAACTGAAACCATTTCCTCTAAAATCAGGAACAAGACAAGGTTGTCCACTCTTACCACTATTATTCAACATAGTTTTGGAACTTCGAGCCACAGCAATCAGAGAAGAAAAAGAAATAAAAGGAATCCAAATCAGAAAAGAAGTAAAGCTGTCACTATTTGCAGATGACATGATACTATACATAGAGAATACTAAGAATGCTACCAGAAAACTACTAATCAATGAATTTGGTAAAGTAGCAGGATACAAAATTAATGCACAGAAATCTCTGGCATTCTTATACACTAATGATGAAAAATCTGAAAGAGAAATTAAGGAAACACTCCCTTTACCATGCAACAAAAAGAATAAAGTATCTAGGAATAAACCTACCTAAGGAGACAAAAGACCTGTATGTAGAAAATTATAATACACTGATGAAAGAAATTAAAGATGATACAAACAGATGGAGAGATATACCATGTTCTTGGATTGGAAGAATTAACATTGTGAAAATGACTCTATTACCCAAAGCAATCTACAGATTCAATGCAATCCCTATCAAACTACCACTGGCATTTTTCACAGAACTAGAACAAAAAATTTCACAATTTGTATGGAAACACAAAAGACCCCGAATAGCCATAGCAATCTTGACAATGAAAAATGGAGCTGAAGGAATCAGGCTCCCTGACTTAAGACTATACTACAAAGCTACAGTAATCAAGACAGTATGGTACTGGCACACAAACAGAAATATAGATCAATGGAACAGTAAAGAAAGCCCAGAGATAAACCCACACACATATGGTCACCTCATTTTTGATAAAGGAGGCAAGAATATACAGTGGAGAAAAGACAGCCTCTTCAATAAGTGGTGCTGGGAAAACTGGACAGCTACCTGTAGAAGTATGAAATTAGAACACTCCCTAACACCATACACAAAAATAAACTCAAAATGGGTTAAAGACCTACATGTAAGGCCAGACACTATCAAACTCTTAGAGGAAAACATAGGCAGAACACTCTATGACATCGATCACAGCAAGATTCTTTTTGACCCATCTCCTAGAGGAATGGAAATAAAAACAGAAATAAACAAATGGGACCTAATGAAACTTAAAAACTTTTGCACAGCAAAGGATACCATAAACAAGACCAAAAGACAACCCTCAGAGTGGGAGAAAATATTTTCAAATGAGGCAACTGACAAAGGATTAATATCCAAAATTTATAAGCAACTCATGCAGCTCAATAACAAAAAAACAAACAACCCAATCCAAAAATGGGCAGAAGAACTAAATAGACATTTCTCCAAAGAAAATATACAGATTACTAACAAACACATGAAAGAATTCTCAACATCGTTAATCATTAGAGAAATGCAAATCAAAACTACAATGAGATATCATCTCACACCAGTCAGAATAGCCATCATCAAAAACTCTAGAAACAATAAATGCTGGAGAGGGTGTGGAGAAAAGGGAACCCTCTTGCACTGTTGGTGGGAATGTAAATTGATACAGCCACTAGGGAGAACAGTATGGAGGTTCCTTAAAAAACTACAAATAGAACTACCATACGACCCCGCAATCCCACTACTTGGCATATACCCTGAGAAAACCATAATTCAAAGAGTCATGTACCACAGTGTTCATTGCTGCTCTATTTACAATAGCCAGGACATGGAAGCAACATAAGTGTCCACCAACAGACGAATGGATAAAGAAGATGTGGCACATATATACAATGGAGTATTACTCAGCCATAAAAAGAAATGAAATTGAGTTTTGTAGTGCGGTGGATGGACCTGGAGTCTGTCATACAGAGTGAAGTAAGTCAGAAGGAGAAAAACAAATACCATACACTAACACATATATATAGAATCTAAGAAAAAAAATGTCATGAAGATACTAGGGGTAGGATGGGAATAAAACACAGACCTACTGGAGCATGGACTTGAGGATGTGGGGAGGGGGAAGGGTAAGCTGTGATGAAGTGAGAGAGTGACACGGACATATATACACTATCAAATGTAAAGTAGATGGCTAGTAGGAAGCAGCCACATAGCACAGCTTGGTGCTTTGTGACCACCTAGAGGGGTGGGATATGGAGGGTGGGAGGGAGGGAGACGCAAGAGGGAAGAGATATGGGAACATATGTATATGTATAACTGATTCACTTTGTTGTAAAGCAGAAACTAACACACCATTGTAAAACAGTTATACTCCAATAAAGATGTTAAAAAAAAGAAAGTAAATTCTATTGATATTGGGTATTTTTAAAATAAGAAAGAAATACTACACAATAATTTAAAGAATTATCGATACACAGACCATAATAAATTAATCTCATAAATAATATGTTGAGGGAGAGAAGTGAGACACAAAAAAGTACATACTGTAAGATTCCATTTATATGAAGTTTTAGAACTGGCAAAACTAATTTACAGCAAAAGATATCAGAACAGTGGTTGCTTCTGGGTGGGTGGTTTTGAGTGGGAAGTAGTTTGAGGGAACTTTCTGGGATAATGAGAATGTTCCATGTTTTATTTGGGGTCAAATAAATTCATCAAAATTGACAAAAATGTACACTTAAAAATCTGCATTTTAAAAAGAGAATAAATAAAAAGACAAGAAGTATCATTAACATGACTGTTTCAAGTTGCTGTTTTGGCCAGTTTGTGATATTGTGATTTATAAGAAATATATGTATGATCTTCAACCAGTTTCTGGCACAGAGCTCCCCAAACCCTTGGGATTTCCTAAGTGGTAAGAGTGATAAAGATGTCTTTTGATATTCATAACGAGCTCTTTTCAACCACACCAGACATTATGTTAATGAAATAACTTTTGGAAAACACCTAAGGTTGGGGGCAGGTTGCCAGGGAACAAACCATGTTATTAGAGGGTTGAAGTAGCCCCATCCCCTCTCCCCAATATCAGGGGAGGGAAGAGGGACTGGAGAGCTGGAGTTTGAGTTCAATCATCAATGACCAATGATTTAATCAATCATGCCTATGTAATGAAGCCTCTATAAAATCTCAAAATGACTGGGGTTCAGAGAGTCCAGGTTGGTGAACTTGTGGAGGTGTTGAGAGAGAGGTGCTCAGAGAGAGCAAGAAAACTCTGCATCATTTCCCCATACCTTGTCCTATGCATCTCTTCCATTGGGCTGTTTCTGTATTATATCCTTTTATAGTAAACTGGTGATTTTGTAAGTAAAATGTTTTCCTGAATTCTGTGAGCTGCTCTAGAAAATTAATCAGACTTGAGGAGGGGGGTGCATAAACCTCTGATTTATAGCCAGTAGGTCTGAGTCACAGGTAACAACCTGAACTTGAGATTGGTGTCTGAAGTGGGGGTGGGATTTGGGGTGGTGGATAGTCTGTGGGACTGAAGCCTTAACTTGTGGCATCTGATATCGTCTCCAGGTAAACTGTGTCACAATTGAGTTAACAGCTTGGTGGTGTTAGAAAAAATACAGGTTGGACATTTAATGTGCCCTCCTGTGGATGAATATGGAGCAGAGCTGAAGACAAAGTTGACATCAGTGAGTAAGCCCATTAAGTTTCTCTGGTTGGCATCCATTTTGAAATATTTTTCACATCATCTCTTGCAGAACGGTGCTTGCTTAAAAAAAAAAAAAAGTGTGTGTGTGTGTGTGTGTGTGTGTGTGTGTGTGTGTGCCATTTCAATCATTCAGTATTTACTTTACCAGAGCCCTAATTGTATTGTTCTCACCATACACTCTTTCTCAAAAGCAGTACATTATTTGACAGTTTGTTGACTAGATGAGAAGGGACAGTTAAACTACCACGACCCTCAAATTGTTGAAGTATCTGGTCTCAGAGCCTGCTAAGGGCCTATATACCCCATTTCTAACAGAAATGTGACTAAAGACAGGGAAGCCCCAAGTGTGGGGTCTTTCATTAATCAGAAAAGAAGTCTTTTCAGTAGAAAAGGAAAGAAGTCTTTTCACTAAAAAAGACTTGTTTCAGTAGTCCTAGACTGTGGTACTCCAGAGAGTTTGACACCATTGGGCACTGCACCATTTTAAGAGTCCTCTGGTGAGTGGGAAGAGGGTTATTTGAAGGGAATGAAAAGAGAAGAGAACCTTCCTTGCTCAGAAGACACAAATGGAAATCGTGGCCTAGACATTCATTCCCTTACAACTATCAGTAACTATGCACTCCTGGGAAAGTCTTAATTATCCACAGGTATCTGCAAACTCTAGATAAACTCATAAAGAGGTACATCAGCATGTACAGAATATTTACAGCAGCATTTTTCTCCAAGAAATTTTATTGTGGTAAAATACACATAAAATTTACCGTCTTAACCATTTTCAAGTGTACATTTCAGTGGTATTAAATATATCCACAGTGTTGTGCAACCATCACCACCATCCATCTCCAGAACTCTTCATGTTGTAAATCTAAAACTCTGTACCAATTAAACAATAACTCCCCACAGCACCTCCCCCCAGCCCCAGGCAACCACCATTCTGCTTTCTGTTTCCATGTTTCTGACTATTCAAAGTACCTCATATAAGTAGAATAATAGAGTATTTGTCTTTCTGTGACTGGTTTATTATGGCAGCATGTTTTTTAAAGCTACTATTACTCTTACTTGAAAATGAAAAACAAACAAACTTGAGATAGTCTATCATGAGCCATTTGATTAATGAGAGAGAAAGGATTTTGTTTAACTTTGTTTTCTGTTTCATGTTTCTTGTTCTGCTTCTCTTCTCTGGCCTTCTCGTATGTTACTTAAACATTTTTTAGACTTCCACCTTGATGTATATACTCTTCTTCAGTATATCATTTTGTATAATTTTTTAGTGGTTGCTCTAGGTATACACACATAACTTAGCAAAGTACAGAAACCTTAATTTCACTGAGGTCCCTCTGTCTCCCCACTTTTTAAAATATAATTGTCTTAAGTCTTTCCTCTGTATACACTGGGCACCAATGGTGCTATCATTTTTGCTTCAACCATCACTTATGTTTCAAGAAACTCATAGGTAGGAGAGTCTATTTTAATTATCCCTATTTTTACCCATTCTGATGTTCTTTTTTTTTTCTCTCTGCAGTTCCAAGCCTTCTTCTGTTATCATTTACTTTGTTTCGAATACTTCCTTTAGTTATTCTTTAAGGGTAGTTCTGCTAGCAATGAATATTCTTGGTTATCCTTTGTCTGAGAATGTCTTTAATTCCCTTTTACTCCTGAATTGTATTTTCACCAGATATAGAATTCATGGTTGACAGTTCCTTTTCTTTCCACTTGAGAAAAACATGCTGCTCCCTTTGGCTTCCACGGTTCAGATGGGTGGGGGGTGGTTTCCCACTGGTGTTTGGTTACAGTAAGGTGGGTATTACCAAAAAAGTTCTCTATGTTAGGCCACCTTTTTCCCAGTTTCAACTAAGGGAAATAGGCTTGTCTTAGAGTTTTTTGTTTTTTTTTTTTTCTTGTCTGGGTCTGTTGTCTTTTCTGGCTTGGAAGCTTCTGCAACACCTTAGCTGAGAGATACGGGAGGTGATAAGGAAAACAAGAGAATTTACCACATGTCCTTCCCTGGCTCTAAAGTTCTCAGTTTGCCTTCTTCCTTCTACATTTCAAAGTCTTCCTGTGCTTGTTTGTTGTGTTATGTCCATGGATTTTTAATTGTAAAAGGGATGACATGGGAGGAATGGGGCTACTCCGTTTTGGGTCAAACCCCAGGTACAGAGTTTTCCTCAACATTTTATTGTGAAAATTTTCAAATACAAAGTAAAGTTGAAAGAATTTTACAGTGAACGCCCATATACCATCACCTAGGTTCTACCAATAACATATTACTAAATTTGTTTTATCACAGTTCCTAAAAGATAAAACTTGGAAACAACACAAATGTCCATTGACGGTATAATAGGTAAAGCTACCTGCAATAATGGGGATAAATCTGACAAAATGTTCGGAGAACAAAGCACACAAAAAAATACGATTATATAACTCTATTTTATAAAGTTAAAAACAAGTAAAACTATTAGGTAAGGATGTATGAGTAGGTAGTAAAACCATAAAGAAAAGCAAAAAAAGGTCTATCTCAAAAGTCATGATAATAGCTGATTAGTGATTAGGAAGAAGGTACTGAGTGTTAGTAGGGCACTACCTTTCAAGTTCGGTAGATGTTTACAGGGTCATCTCTTTATAATCATGTGTTACACTGGATTATATGTTCTAATTGGCTTTCTGTATATATATTTCACATTTTTAAAAGTATGAGAAATATGATTCTATTTTTGTTTCATACACACAAATGTGTGTATGCACATACAACAGCATATATGAATAACATATAAGCATGTAATCAATGTTTCTGTTGGATTTATTTCTTGATTACATGTTTCTTCATTCCATATACTGTGTGTAAATTTTTTTAACAATGAATGCATTATTTTCATAGACAAGATAAACAACAAACATTTTTCTCTTTAAAAAATTGTGCATATACAGTATTTCAAAATGATACCAAAATTTTTAACATTTCAATAGGAAATGGTCAAAGTACACATACAGGCAATTAATATATCTGAATGGTTCAATAAATATGATATTAAATTTAATTTCAAATTAAATATAAAAATTGTGCTCTATTAAATAAAAAAGAGCATTTTTTTAATCGTTAACAAGAAAAAAACCCAGAGTGGGCATGGGTGTCAGAAACTGTTTATGGAAATATAAATTGTAGAATCTTCCTGGAAGGCAACTATGCAATGTACTTAGAATTCTACCAGTCCTTGATCCAGCAATTCAACTTCAGGGAATTTAAACTAAGAAAATAATTTTCAAAGATATAGCTACAAGGATATTAATGGAGAAAAAAACTAGAAAAATATAACTAACAGTAGGGGTAAAAATGTTAGGTAAATACATTTAAATAAATAAGTTTAAATATGTTTAACAAAAAAGTTTATTTAAATGCAATGAAATGTACTGAAGTCACTGAAAACACTACTGATTGGCAAGTTCAAATATTCAAGGCATATTCTTAAGTGGGGAAAAATACCCACACATAATTGTAACCAACATAGGTTACAATTGCTATCTGCAATATTCCATTTTGTTAAAAACAGATTGGTGTGACTATCAGAGAGATTGATATGGAGTTCAAAGGGCTGCTAAAAGATGTTCACCAAAATGTTAACCATTTATTTTTGTGTGGTGGCATCAAGTGCATCTTTATTTTATTTATCAAACCTTCTAAATAGGACATGTGTTTCTATACCAATAAAAAAAAAATTGTTGGCTTCTCAGTGCCTGAAATGGCCCTCCTCTTCTGCACTGCCTCTGACTCTTCCCTCCATTTTCACTCTCTCAGTGAGGGCTGCGAGAAGCCACCCTACTCACTCTCCCAAATGAGCCCCAAATCCCCACCACACTGCTCTCCTTTCACTTTTTCCCATAACACTTATCTCCTAAAATGTTATATAATTATATTCATGGATTATTGTCTGCTCTCTACCTCCTTCCTCCACCCCCACCTCCCAAACAGTTCTCCAGAGCAATGATCTCTCTTTTGCCCACTGAGGTATTTCAAATCCTTTACAATGGGGCTTGGCACATAGCAGATGCTCCATACATTTTTTTCTAATATAAATTTATTTCTTTATGGCTGCGTTGGGTCTTCGTTGCTGCGCACAGGCTTTCTCTAGTTGTGGTGTGAGGCGGGGTTACTCTTCATTGAGGTGCGTGGGCTTCTCATTGCGGTGGCTTCTCTTTCTTGCCGAGCATGGGCTCTAGGCGTGCAGGCTTCAGTAGTTGTGGCACATGGGCTCAGTAGCTGTGGCTCGCCGGCTCTACAGCACAGGCTCAGTAGTTCTGGCACACAGGCTTAGTTGCTCCAAGGCATGTGGGATCTTCTGGGACCAGGACTCGAACCCATGTCCCCTGCATTGGCAGGCAGATTCTCAACCACTGCGGCACCAGGGAAGTCCTCCATACGCTTTTTTTTTTTTAACATCTTTATTTGAGTATAACTGTTTTACAATAGTGTGTTAGTTTCTCCTTTACAACAAAGTGTATCAGTTATACATATACATATGTTCCCATATCTCTTCCCTCTTGCGTCACCCTCCCCTCCATACACTGTTGTTGAAAGACTTAAGGGGAAATAGGTTTGTTCTTGGCGGTTGTCTACTTGCCTTGCTATCATTTACGCAGATGCAGAGCTACAAGTCACTGCCCTGTAGGAACCTCTGTTTCCTCCTGGAAGAACCGGGAACCCAGGAGCCAGCAGCCCAGGGAGCACGACCACGAACCCAGAATGGGGTCTGGACAAGTTATTGATAGACTCAGTCAGGGCTCTCCTCGCAGACAAGCTCGAAGAACTACATTTCCCAGAATCTTTTGTTCTCGCGTGGACTACATTTCCCAGAGGGCTCGCGACTGTCACTGCCCCGCTCCTCCCGGACCTACGCGGGGCGTCGGGCGTTTGCCGCTGGCGTGAGCTGATTACCCGCCAGAGCTCCGCCCAGGCGGCACCGCGGGGAGTCCCTAGCGGAAGCTGCTGTCCGGCCGTGGCAGTTCCGGAGCCTACAGCCTGCGGCCCGCGGAACCCCCAAGCCTGGGCGAGGTGAGCGGCGGGGGGTAGGCAGGATGCGGGAGGGAGGACCGAGCTTCGGGAGGATGCGTCGCCGGGGCATGGTGCACAGGCCCAAGAGACGAGATCCGGGCCTTTGTGGGCGCCGGCGGGCCGAGAGCCGGGCACCCCTGGCTCTGTACGCCTGCCGCCCCCAGCTGTCCCACTGACGTGCCCCTGAACGAGACAGGTCGGGCACTTGGTCCCCATTGGCTGGACCCAGCCACCCTCCTGCTTCTTCCCTACCAGTTCCCAGCGCGCTACCTGCCCAGCGCCTGCCGACATTTGAATTTGTTTCGGGCAGGCAGTGAACGTGAGAAAATTATTTCCTCCCCTTACCATCACCCCTGCACTCCCGAGTGACGGGCCTGTTTTGCGCGAGAAGTGAGTCGCCGGCTTCCCCCAGTGGCAGAGCCAGGACTGGACCCAGGTCTTTGGTTTTCTGTGCCCTTTCCTCAAGACAGCAGCCCCCTCCCCGCCATAGGAGAGCTGATGTTTTACCTTTCCGAAGCAACTTTCTCTAGAAATCTGGAAATTGTTTCCTTGACAGGAGGGGGAGGAATTGGGTGGGAAGGCTTGAGGTGGAGAAAAGTTGTCACATGCACGCAGGGAGGTTAGAGCAGGTGCTCTGAAGCCCGCGGTGCTTGGAATCCTGGTGCCACCCTCCCTGGCTGTGTGGACTGGGGCAAGTTGCTCCCACTCTGCCCTCAGTTTCCTGTTCTATAAAATGGGGTGCTGACAGTGCCAACTGTGCTGTGGGACTCGATGATGTATTGATAGGTAGTGCCTGGCACGCGGTGAGGCTCAGGGAGTTGCTGCTACTGCTGATGGAGTCCTAGGACCTTTTCCTCTGCGCGAGGGAAAGAGCTGGGCCTGGACCAGGATGACCCAGCCCTTTTCTCTGGTCCTGTCTACCCCTCGTTCCTTCTGACTTCCTTCTCTGAGGGCACTTGGCATCATTCTCAAGTGGTATAAAGGTTTCAGAGCTGCTGATTCCGAGGGGTGGAAAGCAGAAGGGGCTTCCTCCTGGCTCCCTTTTTCTTCTCTCAGATCTGGCTCCTGGAGACTTCTCCCATCCTAAGGGGAAACTGCCCAGAAAGAGGACATGGCTACTGAACAGAGGGAAGCAAGGTCTCAGGTGAGTGCATTACCATCTCAGGTCTTAGAGACAGATGGGGTTTTTTGGTTTTTTACCCTTAAACTGAAATTTTCTCCCCAGTACAGTCTTCGCCAGGATTTGGAGCCCATGTCCTTCTCCCTTTGAAGAGTTGGTCCACCCTGGTGGATGGTGGATTGCGTAGGGAATGCTTGCCTCCAACTCCCCAATCCATGGCCTGTGTTTCTCTTTTTTTCTTCTAATAGACACTCTTTTATTCATTAATCTCAATTCACTGTATGCTTACTGAATTGATAGGTAAGATGCCACATGTCTTATACCACTTGGGGTCAGAACAAACAAACATGTGCACTTGGCAGAGTTCCTTTCTGGCTTGCCTCCTTTGCTCACTCATGTCCCCCTCCCTACCCTTGGGCAGAATGGTTTCTTTTTCTTTCTGCCCCTGAGAAATCCTCATGATACCTTCGCCAGGCTTTTCCCAGTCCATAGTTTTTAGTTTTTTCTCCATCTTAACTTTCTGGATCATGTGCCTTGCTTCTGTCACTCTCTTGAAAACTGATATTGACCTACCATTTTCATCTTTATGTTGTGAGAATGAGGGTGGGACCTCATCCAGGTGAACCACTGTGTGAACAAAGGATAGCCATGTTGGTGGGGACATAGATGGAGAGATCTCTTGACTCCAGGAGCAGAGAGAAGACTCCTCAGGAAGCAGCAGTGAGAGGAGAGTTTCATGGGATATTGGTAGTGGAGAGGCAGTGTATACGGTGATTACTCAGTGGGGCTTTTGAGCCAGGTGGCCAGGTTTGTGCCCATCTCCTCTGTTGCTGTTAATGGGTCTTGGGCAAATAACTCCACCTCTCTGTGCCTCAGTTTCTTCCCTCTCTGTGCCTCAGTTTCTTCACCTGTAAAATGAATACAACAACCGGGCATACCTCATAGGGTGGATGAGAGGATCCTGGGAGTTAGTGCATGGAAAGCGTTCGGATCAGGGCCAGGCACATAGTAGATGTTCAGTATGTGGTGGTTGTCGTAGCTAAACGATATTATTCTAGTTCATGATGTCTATCTACTGTTGGTAGATAGAAATGACTGTACAGTGTCCTTCCTTTACTCATCCTCATCTAACAATAATAGTTAACGTTGCTGGGGAATATCCTGAGGGCTTTACCTTTGTTCTCACTCTCATAGCGAAGCAGAAGTTATTACCCTCATTTTACACTTGAAACTGAGGCTCAACGAAGTCAGGTAACCTGAAATCAAACCCAGGTATCTGGCCTCTAAGTTCATGTTAGTTATCATCCAGCCTTTCCTCTGGTACATCTTTCAGAACACAGGGCAGGCCTGGCCCCCAAATTACCAGAGTTCTCTGCATTGTGATATTGTGTATCTTTTGGACCCATGAAATGTGGTAGTGATTGATCTTCTGAGACTGTGGATAGGACCTGCCTCTGCATATTTGGGCTACTTTTTTCTAAGCCTTTCCCATTCCATTCCAACAGAGCCAGGCTGCTCTATTACTCAGAATCTTCTCCATCCCTGCTTGTGAGTCCTATGTGACATTTCTCCCTAACCTCACCTGCTGCCGATACATCAGTACTTTGTGGACTTGTGTGTAAAACAGAGTGACAGGACGTTTAAGACCAGAGAGAGAATATACTCACCAAGTGCTGGGTTAAAAGAAAACTTCAATTATCATCTTGTCTCTGCCATTGATAAAGCTTGTGACCTGGTATCTTAACTGCCCTGGACCTTGTGTTTCTCATCTCTAAAATGAGGATTGAACTAGGAAATGGTATATGGTCCTGTCCAGCAACTCTTTTCCTGTTCAGATTGTTTCATGCATTTTTCTTGTCTGCCAGTTGGATTGTAAATTCTTTTGAGGGTAAAGATCATTTCTTGTATTCCCTGCCGTGTGCCAATAAATTATCTTATTATACATGCACTGCATGTTAATGTTAAAAATTTCAGAGGATAAAAAAGAAAGTAAAATCACTCTTACCCTAACATCTTGAGATAATCATGGTCATACTTTTGGTATGCAGCCCTCAGAATAATTTTCTATGCACCCTTATTTATTATTTATTTATGTGCATGTGTACATATGTATGTATGTATTTTTTATTTTATCATTTTAACTTTTTATTTTAATAAAATATACATAAGATTAAATTTACCACTTTAACCATTTTTGAGTATATTGGCATTAAGTACATTCACAGTGTTGTGCTATCATCACTATTCTTTATCTCCATTGTATGGATTATCATTTATTTCTTAACCCTATGAGATAGGTGTTGAGAGGCAGTTCCTTGGATTGGAATTCTACCTCTACCACTGACCAGCTGTGACATTGTGATTTATAATATGAAATATATATTTGGTCTTTGTCCCTGTTCCTGGCACATAACTTCCAAAACCCTTGTGATTTTCTAAGTGGTTAGTAATATATGATTTTTATCCCTGAAATTACTTCAGAGCAATGAAGGCAAAAGGGGTGTGTTTTGTATCCACACCAGAGTTTATGTTAATGAGGTGACTTTAGTACCCCACCTAAGGATGCGGGCTAATTGCCAGGGAAACCAACCTTGATTAAAGTGTTGGAATTTTCAGTGCTGCCCCCCATATCCCCTCTTATCCGTCACCACCCTAGGAGATGAAAGTTGAATCAGTCGCCAGTGGTCAGTGATTTAATCAGTCATGCCTATGTAATGAACCTCCATAAAAACCCAAAAGGGTTCAGAGTTCTTCCAGGTTGGTGAACATGTAGAGAGTCGGGGAGAATGGTGAATCCCGAGAGAGCATGGAAGCTGTGCACCCCTTCCCTGTGCCTCTCTTTCATCTGCCAGTTTCTATATCTTCTTTTATAATAAACCAGTAATCCAGTAAGTAAATGTTTTCCTGAGTTCTGTGAGCCACTCTGGCAAATTAATCAAACCTGAGGAGAGGGTTGTAGAAACCTCCAATTTATAGCCAGTTAGTCAGCAGCACAGGTAACAACCTGGACTTGTGAGTGACATTGAAAGGGAGCCAGTCTTGTGGGAATCTGACACTATCTTCAGTTGTCAGAATTGAGTTTAATTGTAGGACACCCAGCTGGTGTCCCACAATTGCTTGGTGTGTGGAAAACCCCCCAGATCTTGTGTCAGAAGTGAAGTAGTGTTGTATTAAGAGTAGAGGAGACATGCAGGAGGAGTGAGTTTTTCCTTCATACCAGCTGTGTGACTTGGATAAATTTCTCTTTGTTTTCTCTTGTGTAAAATGGACACAATAATAGTACCTTCTTCATAGGGTTGTTGTGAAGATAAAATAAAGATATACACTAAAGGTTAATATAAAGCTCTAAGAATAGTACTTAGCCTGTAAAAAGCATTCAATAAATTATAGTTATTTTAATTTCCATTATTACTGTCCTCAAGCTTTAGGGAGCACAGAGTGCCTTAAGTTATTTAAACTAGTCTCCCTCGGTGATTATGTAGGTTGTTTCCATTTCTTTGCTGTTACTAACACCATGATAAATGTCCTTGCATGTGCATTTTTGTTCACTGTTCATTATCAAACAAATATAGTAATTGGAGAGTTAAAGAGTATGCACATTTTAAAGCTTGTAATGTATGTTATCAAATTGCCAACAGGAAGATTATTCTAATTAACACTCACACTAATGGCCTTAATACCTCCACACATCTTTTGTAGCAGTTAACTCGGGGCCTGGTTCATACTTCATGCTACTCAATATATATTTGTCATAGGTCAATTGTTCATTAAACAAATGACCTGGAACCTTCAGAACCTAGAATAATATAGAAGCATTTCATGGTAGCCCATCTACTCCCCACTGCCGTCTTTTTCACCCTCTGTGATGGGTGGCCTGGGTGAGCTGGGATGCTTGTCTCTACAGATGACAGTGACGTTCGAAGATGTGGCTGTGCTCTTTACGCGGGATGAGTGGAGAAAGCTGGCTCCTTCTCAGAGAAACTTGTACCAAGATGTGATGCTGGAGAACTATAGTAACCTTGTCTCATTGGGTAAGGAAATTTCCCCTGTAGATACAGAATTCAGAAATTGCGATACCTCAGCATCTGATTTCCTGGATAAAAGCCCTGGGTCATTAAAAACTTTAGCTGAGTTTTGCCTTAGCACTGTACAAACTGGATCTCCATAAATAAACCTGAGAACCTTTTTCTCCCTCGTAGGTATGGAATCGCCCCATGGATGGGACAATCTACAGAGCTGCACATTAGAAATTCCCTCACTGCAGACAACATTTTCCCACTATGATTGAACTGTGATGTGTTTGCTCATCTCTTAACAGAGAGCATCACTCAACCTTCTTCTTTGACCCAACACTGGCTTTTTTCAATTCTCTTTTACAGGGGTCAGCAAACTTTTTCTGTAAAGGACCAGGGAGTAAATATTTTCAGCTTTGTGGGCCACATATAGTCTCTGTAACATATTCCTTTTCTTTTTGTTGCAACCATTCTTTGCTCAAGGGCCATGCATAAACAGACAGTGGCCTAGATTTGGCCTATGACCCATAGTTTGCTGACTGCTGCCTTCTTTCAAAGGGAGTCAGATAGTGTTTTCTCATTTTAAACAAGCTACTTGGTACATAATCCTTTCCACAGATACCTGTTACAAATATTAATTTAATCTGTACATTTAACAGTGTATACATATTTCCTCTTGTATAGAAATCTATTAGCACCCTGTTAATCAAGGCTGCATGTTTATCATACTTCACTAACATACAACTAAATGTTACATTGCCCCTTGCCTTTACCCTAACACACCCCTCACATTGTGGGGGCACAACTTGAGCATCCCACAGAAGTTCTCTGTATCATCTATTGAGTTTTCCACTCAGATCTCAGATACCTCTTTGTGTCAAGGCAAAATCAAGTCTTTTTTTTCTTTTTCTTTTTTTTTCTTCTTTTTGGTCTATGAGCAGGACTCCCATTTTCCAAACCCGAGGTGATCTCCCTGTTGCAGCAAGGAGAAGATCCCTGGAAGGTAGAGAAAGAAAGCCCTGGAGGCTCCTCTCTAGGTGAGTGGGTGGGGAATCTCTGCAGGCAGCAGTCTGGTAAATGAGTTCATGTGCAACTAGGAGATGTTGGTCAGGGAAATTTCTGCAGGTTCTCAGTCCTCAAGAAGTTGTGGAGAAGGGACGCTAAGGCCCCGAGTCACAAGCTTCTTCTTCTTCTCTGATAATTACTGCACAGGTGAATCTCTCAGGATCTTTTTTCTTGTTATTTCCTGTTGTTTCAGAGGAGGGCTGCATTGTCATGCATTCATTCAGCAAACTTAGTGCACTTAAGGAACTGCAGATTATTCATTCAGACTGAAGCTCAGGGTATATGGGAAAAGAAAGAGATGAGGAAGGAAACGAAATTAGAAAGCCAGGTGGGGGCCGCACTATGAAGTGCTTTGGTACAGTTCTTAGGGATGGGAAGTGTCCATGGATGACTGGAAATAATTCAAGAGTTTCAAGCAGAAGAGTTTTATGGTTGTTGATATTTTAGAAAAAATAGTCTGAGTCTGAGATACTTTAAACATCCTTTGGTAAAGGCTAAAGAAGCTGAGGTGGGTCCCTACACTGGCACACAGCACCACAGTCAGAAAGCAGCAGCACTGGTATGGGCAGAGCTCCAAGCTATGTGAAGGACTAAAGCAAGTTATGGTCCATGATCATGTCTTGTCGCCATTTATGTGTAAAGAAAATTACGTGGGTGTTTGTCTATATGCATAATATGGGTGTAAGTGCCAAGAGAAAGGTCGGGGGACACCTAAGCTGGTAACTAGTTACATTTGGATTGGGATTGAGAATGGGCATTGATGAAAGGGGACTTCAGTTACATGCAATGTTATTAAAATTTTCACAGAGAATATATTCATGAAGTCCTTATTACGCAATTTCAATTAAATAAGAATGGTCACTTTGGAAACACTGTTGGTGTTAGATTTGAAGTGAGGAAAAACTAGAGGTGGGAACCTTCTGGAGATTATTGCATAATGTAGGCAAGACGTTACCTGGAGGAAGGTATGTGCAGTGAGTTCAGGAAAGAGGAGAGGTCCCTTCATTAAGGGTATAGGACAGGTTCGGTGTGGGATGGGTTTCATTTGAAATGTTAGTAAAATATGGGTAGAAGTCACCAGTGGACAGCTGTAGAGGTAAACAGGGTCAGAACTCAACAGGGAGGTCAGGGAGCCATCAGTGCAAAGGTGACATTTGAAGCCTTGAGCTGAGAAGATGAGGGAATGGAGGAGAGGACAGAGTCCCAGGAAACCTCAGTGTTTATGAGGTGGGTTAAGAAGGAAGAATCTGTGGCTGAGCCTGAGAAGAAGTCACCAGAGGAGAAAACTGGCAGATTCGGCTGTCATGGAAGTTGAGGACTGAGAGCTGTTGAATTGGGGAGGCCAGGGCTCTGGGGGAGCCAGGTTCTAACCCTCGCTCACTGCTTCCCTGTCCCGTGATAAACAGCAGTGCAACCTTGGGCAGAAGGATGCAGGTCCTGCCCTGGTGGAGCTCAGTGGAGGGGAAGGCTAAGCGCACACAGGGCTGTGGAATGACAGACTCTGATGAGGGCCTCTGGGGAAGAGCCACAGGTGCTGTGAGAACGTGGAACAGGAGGGGTGCTGTGGGCAAGGCTTCCCGAGGAAGGGCCGGATCACACGTTGTGAGAAGCGTTCAGGCACAGGAAGAGCATGTCCGAGAGTCCAGACAAAGGAAGCTGGTGTGTGGAGACGGGAGCGGGGAGAGAGGGGCCAGGGACCTGAGAGCCAGGCACAGCCTCTGAGGAGTTGAAGTACCCTGGCCATGGGCCCAGATTTATATTCTGCAAGGATCAGCCTGCAACCAATGTGGAGCCACCTGGCATAGACGTGGTAGGACTTGTCTGAGGTTGCTGTCAGGTCCAGATGAGTCAGTGATGACCCCTCACAATGCAGGCCCAGCAGAAGGGCTGTGGGACAGGCTGTCTCAATCCCTAAAGTGCCCACACCTTTCTTTAGTAGAGCTCATTCTTCCCCGTATAAGGTGAGATCTTTTGAGGTGGGAACCACACTTATCTCTCCTTACATCTTTTAACTGTCACTTGGGAGAAATATTCTAATTTTGTGGGAACTGCTAGAGACCACCACAAAGTAAACAGAGAACGCAGGCAGCAGGGAACCAGCGGAGAGTTTAGGAGGGGCATCAGGTGTGGACTGAGTATAGAGTGTGGAAGATCAAAGGAAGAGACGGAAGAATTGTTCCCTTTCCATTCGCCTCGGGAGCCTCTGACCCATGAGGAGTCCCCCTTCCTGAGTGATGTGTTAGTTAGATTAAACTGAGTAGAAAGTATGACTGCAGTCGAAGCTTTCCAGAGAGACCCTGAAGACACCTAGTCATGATGTCAAGTCCTTCTCAGGTTTGGGAAACTGTCCCTGAAGGAAAACTCTTACGTGGGTGTCTGGAGGAAGTAAGGACATCAGAGCCAACTGGTGTGTGTGTTTCTCTTGATGGGTTGAACCTCCTCTCTTTGGTCAAAAGTGACAGTCAGATGGGGCGTCCTGGGAGTGCTGGCGTGTGGTTGTGTCTCTCGTGCACCCCTGGTGAGTCTCCCATCTGCCTGGACTAAAGTGCCCTTGGAACAGTTTCCCTTCCAAGGGGAGCTCACTTCCCTGTGAGCTCAGGTGAAGGACCTGGATGTTCTTGGAAGTACCTTGATCTTAATTCTAGACCAGAACCAAAAACTGACCCTTTGAACAGCTGGTGACAGAAAAAGGACTCCTAGAACCTCTAATTGCCTCCAAGTGTGTTTTTAAAATATAAATTTCACTTCAAAACTACTCACAAATAGGAAATACAAGACAAAAAGGGAAAACAAACTGTCATCCCTGGATCTGTATGTTTCTTGTTGAGAGATGGGAGGAAATGGCTCAAAGGGTACATGTCTCATCTGAGTCTCTTAAGAAATGAGTCCAAAGTCTAATCATTATTCTGGAATATTATGTGTATAAGATATATATATATATATATATATATATGTGTGTGTATATATATATATATATATATATATATATGAAGAAGAATGTGATTAAATCAACTTGAAAGTCTCGTGAGTTTGGTTTACACCTAACATGAAAATATTCTTTTTTTCAAAAATTTAAAAATCCAGGGATGATCTAGGTAAACAGTTACCTCCAATGAAAAGGTGTTTTTCTTTCTTTGTCTTTTTCTCTTCCTTTGTTATATTTATGCAAGAATTCAGGGCAGACTGAACCTGAAAGGGTGGTCAGCTGAGGGGTTGCTTATGGGCTGCCTTCCACTCACCGAGATTTGCTGGGGCTGCATCTGCACAGAGAGTAGGGGTCTTTTTCTAATTTGCAGAAAGGTGCTGTAGGGGTTATAGCGGCAGCCTAATGAAATAACATGCAGTGATTTTAAAGAGTGAATTTCTTACAAGGTGAAAGTTGAGCCCAAATGCTCTGTAGCCCTGTTTACTATGTTTGATTTAGTCTTGTTCATCCCCTGCGCTCCTCTCCTGCCACCAACATCTTCTGTCCTTGTAGCTGCCAGAATGGTCTATTTAGAAGGTAGATCAGGTCATCTCACTCCCGTGCTCAAAACCTCTAGTGGCTTCTATCACATAGAACACAATCCAAAGCCCCCCGCCTGGCCCTCAGAGGCCTTTGTGGTCTGGCCCCAGCTACCTCTTTGCCTTCACCTTCTTCCTCTCTGCCCTTCATTAGAGAACTCTAATCACCCTGGCCTCCTTGTAGTTCATCAGGAAGGCCAAGCAGGCTCCCACCTCAGGGCCTCTGCATTTGCTTTTTCCTCTCCTGGACCATTCTTCTTCCTGACGGCCAGGAGCCCACTTGACTTACTTCCTCACACTATACAGGTTTCTGCTCAGATGGCACTTTGTCAGTTAGACACAGCTCATCCTTTGTCTTTTGTCCTCCACATTTTTTATCCCCTCACCATGCTTCATTTTCTCTCAGAGTACTTATTACTGCAAAATAGTACATATTTATTTATTATCAGCTCTTCCTCTGGATTGTAAATTCCCTCATGCTGGGTTGTCTGTTTCATTTGTTCCCATGTCCCCAGTACCTAAAATATTGCCTGGTCAGAGTCAGCTTCCAGTTAGTGAATGTATGAATCACTTGGTTAGGTAGTGGTGATGGGGATGGAAAAAAGGGAACCAGTTTCAGAGGTATTTGGCAGATAAAAGCAACAGGACTTGGAGATGGTTTAGATATGGCAGATAGAGGAGATGGAGTTGTCAAGGATGCGTGCTTGGTTTGTGGCTTGTTCTGGGATGGACAGTGATATCATTCACTGAGATAGTGGTGCTAGGAGATCAGATTTGGGGGATGGTATAAATATGGTTTTGGATGAATTAAATTAAGTTGTCTTTGGTTGACCCAGTTATTCAAGTGGAGATGTCAAATAGCCTGTTTGATTTGGAGTTCCACCCCTCATAATATACCCTGGGCATTAAATGTAAATTTGGGAGACCCTGTCACTAAAGATAATTGAAACTGGTTGAGTTTGAGTTAGCCTGTGGAGTGGATTCAAAGTACAGCAAGAGCAAGAAAGAGCCTAGGACTCAATCTTGAGGAACTCTGGCATTTCATGGCTAGGCAGAGAGAAATGAACCTGTAGGGAAGACAAGGGAAAGGTGTACTATAGAAGGAAACTCAGGAGTCTAGTGTCATTGAAGTCAAGTCTCATAAAGGATGGTATCAGTAGAGATAGGGAAAAGTAGATGAACTTGAGACATATTTAGATGGCAGAATAAACAAGTCTTGGTAATTGATTAGCAGAGGGAGAGGTGTGAAGGATGCCTTTTAAAGTTTTGATTCAGAACTGGTGCCAATTACAGAGACAAAAAGGTTATACAGGTTGGGGGAGGAAATAATCATAAATTCAGTTGAGCTGTCTTTGAGACATGTAAGTTGCTGTTTTGAGCGGGGTGTTGTATACTTAGGTATGGAGAGTAGAGAAGTCTTGCCTAGAGTATGTTTATAGATGGAGCTGGCCTATGGAAAGGGTACAGAGTGAAAAGAATCAGGGACCTAGGACTCAACCCTATGGAACTCCAAGGATTAAAGATCAGGTAGAGGAAAATGAGCGCACAAAGGAGATTGAAAAGCCGCAAAGGAGATTGAAGCTGGTGGAACATGAGAAGAATTTGGAGGCAAGTTCAGGGTCACTGTAGCTTAGGTAGTGAGCATCTGAAGGAAAATGAGGGGTCACTATCAGATGCTGCTGAGAGGTAAGTTAGGTGGGGACTGAAGAGAGCATCTTGCCTTTGTCACATGAAGGTCATGGTTGCCTTAGAGAAAGTAGTGGTAAGGACAGAAGCCAGAATGGAGCCCATGAGGGGTGAGTGAGCAGGAGGAGATGAATACGTGTGGGATACGACAAGGTGAGATGTGACAAGGAGGCAGTAGCTGGAGAGCTCTTCTATGCAAATATAAAGAAATATTTCTTTTTTTTCCTTTGTCCACTCAAATTATAATATACAGCACACATTATTCTGCCCCTTTCACTTGATATATATTGAAACCCTTTCCATGTCAGTACATAAAGAGCTTCCTCATTCTAAGGAGTAGTTCTACGGCCTTCGGCTGGCTCTCTTCTTGGCTGGCAGAAGAGGTGATTTTGGTTGTATGTGGCTTTGGATAATATTAGTCCAGTGGGTCCAGTTTGGGCTAGAATTTTATAAATGCTATGATTTCTAATTAGCAATATGGATATTGGTTTAAAGCTGTACCTTTATCGTGTACCCATATGATGTCCTGGTGTATTACAGTTAGAGTTAATCCAACTGTCCATCAAAGGAATCTGGTTGAATAAGCTGAGGGACATTCTCACAGTGGAATTCTCACTGTAAAAAGGAATGAGGAAGAACTCTGTAAATTCCACTGTGGGGTGATAATATTACTAAGTAGGGGAAAGTGCAGAACAGAACAGTGAGAGTAGGACTTTTATCAAAGAAAGGAGGAGATACCAAAAAAAGAAAAAGTGTATATTTGCTTATATTAAAAAAATAGAGAAGCCAAAAAAAAAAAAAGATAAAAGCAGATCTATAAAAATGGTTACCTATACGGTGAAGGAAGAAAAAGGATTGAGAGAACAAGGATAGAATGTAGAATTTTTTTAAGGTGCCTTGTTTTTATAATGTTGACTTTGGAACCATAAAAATGTTTTATAAATTATAAAACAAGATTAAATAAAAATGAAAAAGTGTTCCATAAATATTGAAAGCAAAATAAAACAACCCTAACTGTGTTTCAGGTTGTTGGCTTAGTCATATAGAGAAAAATTATCTCAAATGCTTTTAAATCACAGCAGCTTGAATAAAGATCCTTAGTGATTTATATAAATATTATGATTTATAATAAGAAATATATATTTGGTACAGAGCTCCTAAAACCCTGGGAAGTCCTAGGTGATGAGAGCCACAAAGGTGTCTTTGTTATGTTAATGAGGCTTCTTTTGGACCCTACCTTAGGATGGGGCCTGGTTGCCAGGACCAATCATGTGATTAGAGTGTTGAAACTTAGTACCACCCCTTGACCTCCAGGGAGGTGAGGGGGACTGGAGGTTGAATTAGTTGCCAGTGGCCAATGATTTAATCAATCATGCCTGTATAATGAAGCCTCCATAAAAATCCAAAAGGACAGATTCAGAAAGCTTCTGGGTTGGTGAATATGTGGAGATCTGGGGAGAGTGGTGTACTTAGAGAGGGCTTAGAAATTCCATGCCCTTTCCCCATACATTGCCCTGTGCATCTCTTCCATCTGGCTGTTCCCAAGTTATATCCTCCTATAATTAACTGGTGATCTAGTAAGCAAAATGTTTCTCTGAGTTCCATGAGCCACTGTAGCAAATTAACCAAACCTAAGAAGGGGGTCGTGGGAACCTCTGATTTATAGCCAGTTGGTCAGAAGTACAGATGATAACCTGGGCTTGTGACTGGTGTCTGAGGGAGGCAGAGGGCAGTCTTGTAGGACTGAACCCTTAACCTGTGGGATATGATGCTATCTCCAGGTAGATAATATCAGAGTTGAGCTGAATTGTAGGACACCCAGTTGGTATCCAAGAATTGCTTATTATTGATGTGGAAACCGCCCCCCCACCACCACATTGGAATTGGGTGAAGAACATGTAATTAATACCTTACAAGAAAAAATAACTTCAAACAATAATGTTGATTTTGGTGGGTATAATAAAAATATGTGGTTATGTTTACAAATAGAGTTCTTATCTTTGAGACATGTGTTCTGAAATATTATTGATGAAATGGTATAATATGGAATTAGCATACTTTAGCATATGCTAATGAAAGAGACGTAAGGGAGTTGTATTAATTTTCTCAGCCTGCTTCAACAAAGTGCCACAAACTGTGTGGCTTTAAACAACAGAAATTTATTGTCTCACAGTTTTGCGGGACCATGCTCCCTCTGAAACTCCAGGTAGAATCCTTCCTTGTCTCTCCCTACCTTCTGGAGGTGGCCAGTGGTCCTTGTTCCTTGGCTTGCAGCTGCATCACTCCAGCCTCTGCTTCTCTTGTCACTTGGTATTCCCCTGGGGTATCTTGACATGGTCTTTCTGTGCTTGCCTGTATCCAAATTTCCCTTTTATAAAGACACCAGTCATATTAGGACCTACCCTAATCACCTCATCTCAACTTGATTGAATCTGAAAAGTTACTGTTACCAAATAAGGTCATATTCTGAGTTATTGGAAATTAGGACTTCAACATATCTTTTTTGGATGATGCAGTTCAACCCATAATAAAGTAATAGATGAAACAGCATTAGTGATTGTTGATGCTGGCTTGGCAATTCATTGTATAATTCACTCTACTTTTGTACATGCAGAACATTTTCCATAATAAAAAGCTTTAAAAATCAGAATTACCAACAACAGAATTTCTAAAACAGCATTTCTCTTTTTCACCAACACAGGCATTCTGGAATACATTTACAGATGTGTAGTTCTGCCCCCATCGTGGTGTTGTGTGTAATTCTCAGCATATAGCTCCCTCAATTCTCTGACTCTAGAAAACCTTATGAGACTGCAAATGCATGTGACATTTTTATAGGAATAATTTTGAATCTGACCACCTGTAGGATAAGGTGGGAAGGATATAGGTCTGGAAAGTTGTCTTGGGTTCAGAGATTTTGATGCTGCCTTAAGCACTCACACTATCCCTCCATCTAATCTATGGCTAATCCTTTAAAATCCCATTTTAGACATTTCTTCTCCAAAATTCTGACCATCACTTGTACGCCTTCCCAGCTTGCACTTGTTACTATCTGAGGGTAGTTTGGATGTTGTTATAAGCTCACATTTTCATCCATTTCTGTCTTGTTTTTGTTGTATAAATTATCACACTTCTCCTTTTTTGTCTCCAATGCCAAACTGGGAGCTCCTTAAAGAAGTTAACTGTTTCTTTTCATTACCAGATCTGGAATGTCTTGTGGATCACATGCCTAGGATAGAGCCTGACATATTTTAGATGCTTTTTAAGTATTTGATGAATGAATTAAATAAGGAGCAACCAATGCTTTTTGAAATAATAAGAGGAGTTCTATATAGTGAGAAGGTTAAATTCGGTGGGAAGTAATACTAGAAAGGTGAGAAATGGGTCAAAGGATCAAATTGAAGGTCAATAGCAATAGTCACTATTGAGTAAGGAGATCCTGAACTTGAATGTATTAATGATGGTTGTTAGAGACATCTTAGTGAAGAGATTCAAGGGAATTTGATGACTGACTAGGCTTGAAATTCAGGGGAGAGAAGATTCTGAGATGAAACTAAGAATTCATGGCAAAGGAGCTGAAGAAGTTATGATATAATTCAGAACTCGGAAACACAAAAAAGTTTGAAAGGAATGCACTGGATTCGGATTTGGACAAGCTGAATTTGAAGAAAAATACTCAAATGAAGAGTCTAGCAGGCAGCTGGAAATACCTCTGTAAAGTGTTTTGAGGGTCAGGTGTGGGAGTGGATGAAATCATATAGGGAGAGAAGGTTGAAGAGCGACTCATAGAGTTTCATAAGCACCAAGGGAGGAGAATCTAGACCTAATGTCAGGAACTAGTCAGGGTGGTGGTCATTGGCAAGATCACCTGGTCTCTAAACTTCTGACCTAAGTCATAACCTTGTTCATGAGTTAGCTCAGGCCCAGGCTTGATTCTGGGAGAGAGCAAAAGTTGAACTGCACTCCAGGAGACATATCTTAGACGTACAGAAAAGTTTAAGCAGACCATAAAGAACAGTTAGGATGTCCATAATCCAGGACTCATGTCCCCTTCATTGGGAAACATGACTGTTTTAAGTTATTAGTCCCATTCTGGACTAAGGCATTGGCACTTGAAGTAGAGTTGAGGTGAGTTTCCCAGTATTGGTATGGACCCTTGTAGCTATAGTTACTTCCATTAAAAAATAAAAACTCCCCATGTCCTGTTTCTCTATTCTCCTTTAAACAAAACTTTTCAAAAGCATTTCTATACTTGATGTCTCCATGTTCTCACCTCCCATTGTTTCTTCTGTGCACTCCAGTGGGGCTTTCTTCCTTACTATTCCATGAAAAGCAGTTATTAAATCCCAGACAGTCTCCATCTTGGCACAATCAGGGTTAAGTTTTTAATTCTTAAATTGTTTAACAAAGTTGATCATTGCCTCCTCCCTGGAGTACTTTCTTCCTTTGGCTTCTGGACCACATACTCTTCTGCTTTTCTTCCTTTTCTTGCCCTCTAGTATTACAGTGCCTAAGTGATTTTTTCAGTTCTTCAGCTTTTTTTTTTTTTGGCTGCATTGGGTCTTCGTTGCTGCATGCAGGCTTTCTCTAGTTGCGGCAGGCGGGGGTTCTTCGTTGCGGTGCACGGCCTTCTCCTCATTGTGGTGGCTTCCCTTGTTGTGGAGCACGGGCTCCAGGTGCACAGGCTCAGCAGTTGTGGATCATGGGCTCCAGAGCACAGACTCAGTAGTTGTGGCACACGGGCTTAGTTGCCCCACAGCATGTGGGATCTTCCTGGACCAGGACTCAAACCCATGTCCCCTGCATTGGCAGGCAGATTCTTTTCTTTTTCTTTTATTTATTTATTTATTTATTTATTTATTTATTTATTTATTTATTTATTTATTTATTTTTGTGGTACGTGGGCCTCTCACTGCTGTGGCCTCTCCCGTTGCAGAGCACAGGCTCCGGACGCTCAGGCTCAGCGGCCACGGCTCACGGGCCCAGCCACTCCGCGGCATGTAGGATCTTCCCAGACCGGGGCACGAACCCGCGTCCCATGCATCAGCAGGCAGCCTCCCAACCACTGCGCCACCAGGGAAGCCCTGGCAGGCGGATTCTTAACCACTGCACCACCAGGGGAGCCCAGTTCTTCAACTTTATTTTTTTTTTATTTTTATTTTTTTTTAACATCTTTATTTGAGTATAACTGTTTTACAATAGTGTGTTAGTTTCTCCTTTACAACAAAGTAAATCAGCTATACATATACATATGTTCCCATAACTCTTCCCTCTTGTGTCACCCTCCCTCCCACCCTCCCTATCCCACCCCTCTAGGTGGTCACAAAGCACAGAGGTGAACTCCCTGTGCTATGCTGCAGCTTCCCACTAGCTACCTAATTTACATTTGGTAGTGTGTATATGTCCCTGCCACTCTCACATCGTCACCGCTTACCCTTCCCCCTCCCCATATCCTCAAGTCCATGCTCTAGTAGGTCTGTGTTTTATTCCCATCCTACCACTAATCTCTTCATGACACTTTTTTTTTTTAGATTCCATATATATGTGTTAGCATACGGTATTTGTTTTTATCCTTCTGACTTACTTCACTCTGTATGACAGACTCCAGGTCTATCCACCTCATTACAAATAACTCAGTTTCATTTCTTTTTATGGCTGAGTAATATTCCATTGTATATATGTGCCACATCTTCCTTATCCATTCATCTGTTGATGGACACTTAGGTTGCTTCCATGTCCTGGCTATCGTAAATAGAGCTGCAATAAACATTTTGGTACATGACTCTTTTTGAATTATGTTTTTCTCAGGGTATATGCCCAGTAGTGGGATTGCTGGGTCATATGGTAGTTCTATTTGTAGTTTTTTAAGGAACCGCCATACTGTTCTCCATAGTGGCTGTATCATTTTACATTCCCACCAACAGTGCAAGAGTGTTTCCTTTTCTCCACACCCTCTCCAGCATTTATTGTTTCTAGAGTTTTTGATGATGGCCAATCTGACCGGTGTGAGATGATATCTCATTGTAGTTTTGATTTGCATTTCTCTAATGATTAATGATGTTGAGCATTCTTTCATGTGTTTGTTGGCAATCTGTATATATTCTTTGGAGAAATGTCTATTTAGTTCTTCTGCCCATTTTTGTATTGGGTTGTTTATTTTATTGTTATTGAGCTGCATGAGTTGCTTATAAATTTTGGTTATTAATCCTTTGTCAGTTGCTTCATTTGCAAATATTTTCTCCCATTCTGAGGGTTGTCTTTTGGTCTTGTTTATGGTATCCTTTGCTGTGCAAAAGCTTTTAAGTTTCATTAGATCCCATTTGTTTATTTTTGTTTTTATTTCCATTTCTCTAGGAGATGGGTCAAAAAGGATCTTGCTGTGATTTATGTCATAGAGTGTTCTGCCTATGTTTTCCTCTAAGAGTTTGATAGTGTCTGGCCTTACATTTAGGTCTTTAACCCATTTTGAGTTTATTTTTGTGTATGGTATTAGGGAGTGTTCTAATTTCATACTTCTACAGGTAGCTGTCCAGTTTTCCCAGCACCACTTATTGAAGAGGCTGTCTTTTCTCCACTGTGTTTCCTTCCCTCCTTTATCAAAGATAAGGTGACCATATGTGTGTGGGTTTATCTCTGGGCTTTCTATCCTGTTCCATTGATCTATATTTCTGTTTTTGTGCCAGTACCATACTGTCTTGATTACTGTGGCCTTGTAGTATAGTCTGAAGTCAGGGAGCCTGATTCCTCCAGCTCCATTTTTCGTTCTCAAGATTGCTTTGGCTATTTGGGGTCTTTTGTGTTTCCATACAAATTGTGAAATTTTTTGTTCTAGTTCTGTAAAAAATGCCAGTGGTAATTTGATAGGGATTGCATTGAATCTGTAGATTGCTTTGGGTAATAGAGTCATTTTCACAATGTTGATTCTTCCAATCCAAGAACATGGTATATCTCTCCATCTGTTTGTATCATCTTTAATTTCTTTCATCAGTGTCTTATAGTTTTCTGCATACAAGTCTTTTGTCTCCTTAGGTAGCTTTATTCCTAGATATTTTATTCTTTTTGTTGCGATGGTAAATGGGAGTGTTTTCTTAATTTCCCTCTCAGATTTTTCATCATTAGTGTATAAGAATGCCAGAGATTTCTGTGCATTCATTTTGTATCCTGCTACTTTACCAAATTCATTGATTAGTTCTAGTAGTTTTCTGGTAGCATCCTTAGTATTCTCTATGTATAGTATCATGTCATCTGCAAACAATGACAGCTTTACTTCTTCTTTTCCTATTTGGATTCCTTTTATTTCTTTATTTTCTCTGATTGCTGTGGCTAGAACTTCCAAAACTAGGTTGAATAAGAGTGGTGAGAATGGGCAACCTTGTCTTGTTCCTGATCTTAGTGGAAATGGTTTCAGTTTTTCACCATTGAGAACAATGCTGGCTGTGGGTTTGTCATATATGGCCTTTATTATATTGAGGAAAGTTCCCTGTATGCCTACTTTCTGCAGGGTTTTTATCATAAATGGGTGTTGAATTTTGTCAAAAGCTTTCTCTGCATCTATTGAGATGATCATATGGTTTTTCTCCTTCAGTTTGTTGATATGGTGTATCACGTTGATTGATTTGCGTATATTGAAGAATCCTTGCATTCCTGGAATAAACCCCACTTGATCATGGTGTATGATCCTTTTAATGTGCTGTTGGATTCTGTTTGCTAGTATTTTGTTGAGGATTTTTGCATCTATGTTCATCAGTGATATTGGCCTATAGTTTTCTTTCTTTGTGACGTCTTTGTCTGGTTTTGGTATCCGGGTGATGGTGACCTCATAGAATGAGTTTGGGAGTATTCCTCCCTCTGCTATAGTTCTTCAGCTTTAAATAAAACTTACCTACTGGTGACTCCTAAACACCTGACTGTAGCTCTAACCTTTTTCAAAATAATCTAAAAATATCTCCAAAATAATACATAAAACTGAATGTTTCAGTATCTTCTTCAGTGTCTCTTAAGGCATCTCAGTCATAACCAACATATCTGAAACAGAATAACCCGAGACTTGCCCTTTTCCTAGTCTTCTCCTTCTCAGTAGCTTGTGCCAGCATTCATCATTTTCAGGCTGGAAACCTAGGAGTGATCCCTAACTCTTTTATTCCCTCTCAGCACCCCACATACAGTCCACCAGCAATTCCAGTTCTGTTAGTATGTGATAAGGATGCAGTCACCATATATCTCTACCCCTTTTCTCACCTACTTTACTACAGGAGCCTCCTAATCTTCCCTGTTCCCTGCTTCCACTTGTGCCCCAACAGTCTGTTCACTACACAGTAGCCAACTTGGGTGAGCATGTAATTGCCTTGTGACTTCCCATCATACTTAGAATAAAATTCCAGAGTCCTTACATGACCTGTGAGGCCTTATATGACTTGCCTTTACCTATTCCTCCAATGTTATTTACCATTTTCTCTTTTGCTCACTGCACTCTAGCCACACAGCCTCTTTGCTGTTCCTCAGAAGTCACCACACTTTTGTGTTTGCTGTTTTCTTTGCCCAGGAAGCTCTTGCTTCACACATCCATATGGTTGTTGTTTGTTTACTTATTATTTGTCAGTCCATCCCTCCCTCATACACACACACACACACACACACACACACACACACACACACACACACAATACACATACACAAAACCAAGGTATAAGCTCCTCAAAGACTAGAACTCTGTTGTACTCATCACATTCTCTGCATTCCCTAGAACATTACCTGGTCCGTAGTAGGCAGTTAATAAATATTTGTGAATGGAAAGGATGTCTCCAGCATATGCAAAGATAATGAAATAAGAAAAAAACATGTAGTGCTCCAGAAACTGCATGCAGTTCAGCATACCTGGCAAGAAACGAGGGGAGGGAGATGAGTACTGAGGTGAATGAAGGTCAGATCATGAAACACCTTGTTGACCATGTTAAGTACTCTGGACCTTAGTTATATACAAATCATTGAAAATAAGTTGGAGGATCTTACAGAAGTTTGCAACTTGGTAAGATGTGGATTTTAGAAAGATTACTGTGGCTACAGTGTGGAGACTGAATTGACAGAGAGCAAGATTTGAGGTGGGGAGACTAGTTAGTAGGAGGCTATGGTGGAATAGTAAAGCATGAGAAACAGAGTACCATTTAGGTACCCGAGCCCACTGCTCAGGGCTATAGTAAAGTTGCTGGTTGTAAAACTGCAGTCTTTACATACAGACCTAAGGCAGGGTCTCTAACTTTGCCTTATAAACCACAATCCAAAATTTTGAAATCTTGCTATCTTCTTCCCAGCTCGTGTAGTAACCTAGAACCAATGACTGATGTTCACAGGGAAAGTACTCCATTTTTACCACTGCCTCCCACACTTCTGCCAAAATAAAGTTATTGAAATTTGGATCACTTAAGCAAGACTTAGATGGACAAGGAAATTGAAAGGTGTTGAACAGAAAATAAAAAACTCCTCTTTCTGTTACAACAAACAGTAAAGATTAGAGAGCAGATAGGTTTTGTGATTGGCTAAGGGAAAAAGAGCTATAACACAAAATGCACATTATGGGCTCTTCCAAAAGATGTGGTCCCTAATTTAATCAGTGATTTATTGATACTTATCTATATATGTATTTTAAAATGAGTGTTATTCTCACTTGCTCTGCTTGGCAAATATCAGTGCCTTAAAAAAAAATAGTAAAGATGGGTGCATATAAAGTTAGTCAGAGAGTGTGTGTAGAGTGGGGGGAAAAAAATCCCAAACCCTAGGGAAAGCAATTTTTAAAGTGGAAATAGAAAAAGTTATCCATGATGGAAACTGAGAAGTTAACACTGGTAGAAGAAAAGAGAAAAGCAGAATATATTATGTTCACCAAGCAGAGAGAATCTGTATACAGGTGAGAAAGTGAATGTCAGATAGGAATCTCAAACTACAGTGAGTTGCAAAGGAGCCCTTTAAATGGTTACCCTAGCCCAGGAGAAAATGCCAAACTATATGTATACCTATTCCCCTGACAGAATTTAATATTCAGTGAATTGTGTCCTTACCCAATTTTAAAATTTATTGAATTTAATTCTGTTTTTTACCACCTTATCATGTTAACCCTTTTTACCTTTTTATGTTTATTCCTGTCTTATTGATCTTTGACTCTTTTCTATGCTGCTTGCATAGCGTCTCCTGCTTGATGCATGAGCAAGGCTGCTTTCTTATCTTGCAACTTTTGGCTTCATGCCTACCTGTTGGCACCTCTGTAGATTAATTCAGTAATTACTTCCTGTTTGAACTGGCTCTGAAACCCTCCCATTGCTTGTATAACGTACTGTCCTGGAAGGCAACTTCTCATACAAGTGCTTGAATCCTGTGTGTGTGTGTGTGTGTGTGTGTGTGTGTGTGTGTGTGTGTGTGTGTGTGTGTATGAAATTAATATATAAATAATTGAGATTATTTGACATTGTTCAAATTATATGTTATTAAGGAAGATTAACAAAACAAACATGTATAATTCAGATGCCATTAGGAGGATCTGTAGGTTAATAGGGCATGCTAATCTGCTTGCAGAGAACATTAGGGTAGAAAAGGAAAGTGAAAAATATTTAGATATAGATCAATATAATTACATATTTAGAATATATATATATATTTTAACACTGTGGTGAGTGCCTGTAATAAGAGGAATGCAGTATGGAAACTCACAGTCAAAAAAGGACTCAGAGTTAACTTTTTTTTTTTTTTTTTTTTTTTTTTTTTGCGGTACGCGGGCCTCTCACTGTTGTGGCCTCTCCCGTTGCGGAGTACAAGCTCCGGACGTGCAGGCTTAGTGGCCATGGCTCACAGGCCTAGCTGCTCCGCGGCATGTGGGATCTTCCCGGACTGGGGCACAAACTGGTGTCCCCTGCATCGACAGGCGGACTCTCAACCACTGCGCCACCAGGGAAGCCCTCAGAGTTAACTTTTGAACTGAATTTGAAGGATACAAAGGAATTTGGCATGAAGGAAAAGAGATGAAGACTTTCCAGATTAGGAATGATTACACAAAGAAGAAAAATGTCATGAAGATAATTTAGGATTCTATCATGGGCTTTGGACTCTGATCCCAGGCTGCCTTTTCCAATTCATGGCTCCCCTTTGAATCCCTCTTCTCCATTTTCCATTAACCAATTCTTCTGATCACTCTTACACTCACCCTCTTTAAATGGGTTTGTTTAATCTTTTCTCCACCCTGTTGTTCTCAACTCCTATTGATTGTTTGTCTGTACTGCTTAAATCTCCTAAGTTTTTCTTCTTGCTATTTTTGGCCAGATACCAAGACTTTTTTTTTTTTTTTGCGGTACATGGGCCCCTCACCGTTGTGGCCCCTCCCGCCACGGAGCACAGGCTCCGGATGCACAGGCTCAGCGGCCATGGCTCACGGGCCCAGCCGCTCCGCAGCACATGAGATCCTCCTGGACCAGGGCACGAACCCGTGTCCCCTGCATTGGCAGGCGGACTCTCAACCACTGTGCCACCAGGGAAGCCCAAGACCTTATTTAAATACCATCAATATTCAGTCTATGCATTTAGTTTCTGTAGCCAAATGCTGTATCACATGAAACATCTCCAGTTTTTTCTTTCCCTTCCAGGATGGAAGAACAGTTATAAAACCACAAAGTCAACTCAAACGCAAGGTTCTTCATTTCATGAAGAGCTGATAATGAAAAGATCCAAAAGGAATGGACCCTGGGACTTCAAATCAGAAAAACCCTGCAAATGTGAAGACAGATTAGAGAAAAAGCAGAAGAAAAAAAGTGTTCAGATAGTTTCAGTCACTCACAAAAAAATCCTCATTATAGAAAGAAAACATAAAAATACAGAATTTGGCCAAAACTTCAGCCCAATGTCAGTCCTTGTTAGGCAACAGATGGTTCCCAGAGAAAAAACCCCACCAAAATGTGAAATACAAGGAAACAGCTTCAAACAGAATTCCAATTTACTTAATCAACAAACAATCAACACAGCTGGGAAACGTTATAAATGCAGTATGTGTGAGAAAACCTTCATTAATACTTCATCCCTTCGTAAACATGAGAAAAACCATAGTGGAGAGAAATTATTTAAATGTAAAGACTGTTCGAAAGCCTTTAACCAAAGTTCAGCTCTTATTCAACATCAAATAACTCATACTGGAGAGAAACCCTATATATGTAAAGAATGTGGGAAAGCCTTCACTCTCAGTACATCCCTTTATAAACACCTAAGAACACACACTGTGGAGAAATCCTATAGATGTAAAGAATGTGGTAAATCCTTCAGCAGAAGGTCAGGCCTTTTTATACATCAAAAAATCCATGCTGGAGAAAACCCCTATAAATATAATCCAGGTAGGAAGGCATCTAGTTGCAACACATCCCTTCCTGGATGTCAGAGAATAAATTCCAGAAAGAAGTCCTATTTATGTAATGAATGTGGCAATACCTTTAAGTCTAGTTCATCCCTTCGTTATCATCAGAGAATTCACACAGGAGAGAAACCTTTTAAATGTAGTGAATGTGGGAGAGCCTTCAGTCAGAGTGCATCTCTTATTCAACATGAAAGAATTCACACTGGAGAAAAGCCTTATAGATGTAATGAATGTGGAAAAGGTTTCACTTCTATTTCACGACTTAACAGACACCGAATAATTCATACTGGTGAGAAGTTTTATAATTGTAATGAATGTGGTAAAGCCTTAAGTTCCCACTCAACACTTATTATTCATGAAAGAATTCATACTGGAGAGAAACCATGTAAATGTAAAGTGTGTGGGAAAGCCTTCAGACAAAGTTCAGCTCTCATTCAACATCAGAGAATGCATACTGGAGAAAGACCCTATAAATGTAATGAGTGTGGGAAAACATTTAGGTGTAACTCATCCCTTAGTAATCATCAGAGAATTCACACAGGAGAGAAACCATATCGATGTGAGGAATGTGGGATATCTTTTGGCCAAAGTTCAGCTCTTATTCAACATCGAAGGATTCATACAGGAGAGAAACCCTTCAAATGTAATACATGTGGGAAAACTTTTAGACAAAGCTCATCACGTATTGCCCATCAGAGAATTCATACTGGAGAGAAACCCTATGAATGTAATACATGTGGGAAACTTTTCAATCACAGGTCATCTCTTACTAATCATTATAAAATTCATATTGAAGAGAACCCCTAGAAAGTAGGTTTGCATGTGTGAAATTCTGAAACCAAAGCTCATCAGAATACATGAAAGTAATGTAATTAATGGATATGAAAAGCCATTCTGTGATTTAGTCATCAAATAATAAATTCCAAGGATAAACCTATGTAATAGATAATGAGAGTGGAAATTTTTCAGTCCTATCAGACACTTTTTAATAACCTAAAATGAAGAATTCCTGACTGGAGACGTTGACTTGGGCATTTGTAAAATAATTGTTTTCTCTACAGCATTGTATGCTGCATATCATATGTAATTGTTATAAACATCTGGGTGATGAGAGGAAGTGTGCACTGGATTTCCTGTTAAACTGTAAACTGTTAATACTTTTTTTAAAATAACTGACATTGTACTAGTATATAAAAGATGTGGTCAAAGAAATTATACATTTTTAGAGAAAAGGACCAAATAAAAGATAAAAATGAATTGTAAACTACCTCTCACTTTCTGGGGTTTGTCCTTTTCCGGACTTGATGTCAATCTTTGTGCATGGATTTCATTTAAAAATAGAAATAAAAGTCTGTTCTCTTCCTTTGTACTTCTAGTAATTGCTGTGAATTGGAAATTTTCTACCCAATTTTAAATTCTGTTCTCAGAATTATTTTTTTTGCTCTGAAGTCATTTATTATGAAATTATACATGCTATATACTGTGAACTGTCATCTTAAGTATATTAAATGGAAAAATAAGCGATTTTCAAGCTTAAAGCTATTAAATGTATATTTAATATATATTATACATATATATTTAATAACATTCTAAATTCACAACAGAAGGAGCTCTCAAAAGTAGTTTAATGAATCTAGCATATGTGCCAAAATATTGAAAGGTACATCAATCACTTCATGAAATAAAGAGTATGTTTTTCCTACTTGGTGTTCTCTAGTGTCAAACAATTTTAAGAAAACAAAAGGAGTAATTTATAAACAACTCAGTAGTTTGGTTGGTTGTTTGTCTAAGTCCCAGCTTTGGGGCAGGTACTATACGGCACACTGGGAATTTTAAGAAAAAAGTCACAGACCTTCAAGAAGCCATGAATGGAGGAAAGGGGATGGAGTTAAGAGACTATCAGATGAGTAAAGCAAATTATTATGTCACTGTATGTAAGTGTGGTTGTTTTAACAGGCACATAGATAGGTTGTGACAATATGTTGCAGTGCAAGAATGTTGTAGAGATTTGGACATGATGAAGGAGAGATTGAATGTAACCAAGGAAACCTGGTGACATCAGAGAAAGCTTTCCAGAGGCAATGATGCCTGAGCCAGGTTTTGAAAGAACAATAAGAACTCTCCAGAGGATGAGATAAGCATTCCAAATAGGAGAGGCAGAGGTGAGTAATACCATGACACCTTTATGGAAACTCAAGTATAGAACTAATGAGCAGGAGAATTGCAGATGTTAAAGTCTGAGCAGAAGGCAGGGGCCAGATAACAAGGGGCGTATTTGCCATGATAAGTTTGGATTTTATCCTGAAATTGGTGGAGTCAGTTTAAAATGTTAAGCAAGGAACATTGTTCTGGCAACGATGTGTAGAGGGTTATTTAGTATGTATTAAAGCTGTATAGACTGATGTCTAGAAATCTTGACCTATGGTAATTCAAGTGATAGGTGAATGAGAGTCCAAACTCAAGCAGGGACAGCATGTATGGAGAACGGGAGACAAGATAATGTATTAGAAGAAATAAAACATGGTGTTCACAAGCAAACAGATGAGGTTGGTGAATGAGAAGGCTAAGCTGACTCGAAGGTAGGGTTGCCTGGTATCCTGTGTATACTGGATATGTCTCGAATGATTTTGAACTGCATCCTGTATTGATTTTGTCAGGTCACCCTTATTGTAATCAGTTGTGCTTTTTCCTAATAATGAAAATCGAGCAGTTGAAGCTATTTTTCTGCTTCAATAATTGGCACTTAAATTACTTAGGTGGCAATGCTAGCTAAAAACTGTATCTCCACAAAGATCGAAACAATCCCTTATAGTCTCTCTCATATTTTTGGCTGAGGAAAGACCAAAGTTGGGGGGCGGGGTAGGGGTAGGAGAAGGTAAATGAGAATTGAAAGTCTTCTTTTCCATATTAAAGAAAGGAAAAAACTTCTTTTTGTCAAAGTCTCAAGTTGTAAGCAAGTAATCACCATTAATTAGAGATTACTTTGGATCAGTACACATGCTCTGAAAATCAGCAGTGGCCATGCTTCTGACAGTTAGCAAGTTAAAGAGACTTCAGCTTCTGAAAGCCAGCCAATTTGTGACCATCCCATGCCTGTAAACAAGTCAGTCAACAGATACCTCACTCCAGTGACCATACTTCTGAAAGTATGCCAGTCAATAACAGCCTTATTTCAGTGATCACACTAACATAAATGAAAGTCTGTCAATCCATAAACACTCCTGCTTCTGAAAATCCACCAATCCTTGAACCAAGCTTCCCAAAACCTTGTACGAGATCAGCTGTGGCTTTCTTTGGGGAGGTTCTTCCTTGCAAATACAGCTGTCCCTTGCAGCCATACATGAAGTTCACCTTTTCTGCATCACATATCAAAGTTCAATTTATTGTTAGTTTGTAACAACTTCTACAGTTAACCCCAATTTACTGTTATAACTTTAGCCTCGTGAGTGACAAACATATTAATGATGCCATGAGACTATCAAATTCAGTATTTTCAATTCCTGTGGTGTTTGCTATCATCTAGTATTTGAATCCCAAATGCAAATGTAAATTCATGATTAATTTTCAGAACATTGGTTATCTATTAAATGAGGAAAAAAATCCTTTTGAAACCTTTTCCACAGCATGAAACTGTTCATTCAATATAAAAAAGTGATCAAAGTTACTTATAAACCAATATCTATTAACAGCTAAACCTAAGAGATATATGATTATCTCAGCTATAAACAGATAAAATACATTTTCTAATTAAAACAAATTCGGATGAAAATAAAATAATCACAGCAGAAGTTGTAATGACTGTCCACATTGTGTATCATCATTATCAATCTTTTCAGCACAAATGACTGATCAAACATACCAGAAGTATTTTCTGATTCTAAAATTGCAAACAAATTTTAAGTGCCAGGATAAAATGCTGCAATAATAAAAAAAAGTAATAGCTCTATTTACTATTACAGAGATTTTTAAAGGTCTAAAATGCTTTGTCTTTTTACAACACAGCCCAAGACGCAAGTAATCACAATACTGAAAAAAAAATTCCCTTTGCTTGTACGTTTTTCTCGTGAAAAAGCCTTGCTTAGAAGGCTGCTGCTCACTTATTGAGTTAATGAGAAGTGTACTGCTTTTCATAGAGATAAGACAAATGCAAATTATGGTGGATGTGCAAAAGTGCAAACAATTTATTCTAAGTTGAATCAAAGTGTAATGGATTCTATGCAGGGTGTTGGCTATCCTGCCCATATTCTGCATTTCTGCATAATTCTGCACAGACAACAACTGATATTCTTTCTGTTGACACTGGAGTACTTATTGTAAAACTGTTGCATTACTTCAGCATTTAAACATTTGAGCAGTTAAATAATTTTTTTGATTTTGTTTGTATTTCATAATCTTCAACTTTCTAGCATTCAAAAACTTGTTTGGACTTCCTGTTTCAGCTATAACATGTAAACAGCTTGCAAGTGATTACTTGTATCCTTACAACAAGAAAAATTGGGGCAGGCTGAAAATCAGTGACTTTTCTTTTATCTTCCTGAGAACTGAGGTTGGTTGGCAAATTGCAACACTGAAATCTGGAGAGACAGGCATATCCAGAAAGATAGAGCCGAGATCTGCTTACCCGGACAGAAATTACTGGAGCCATAAACTGGTAGAAATATTTAAATGCTCATTTTGATAAATTGCTGAAGGTTGTGTGGACTGTCTTGAGAGTGAGAAACTCCTGGGGGGCCACAGTCTTAAGAGTCCTCCACATTTCCATTGTCATTAGATACAGAAACCCGGTTGGATTTGTATGGTGGCGACCTGAGAAATATTCCCTCAGGGCTCTAGTGGAGGAAGGGTAACCATTGTGAAATACACCCAGAGTCTTCTCCACCAAAAATGCCTACTCTCCTGGGTAAAACAGTTTCTCAGAGTCTTATGCTAGGTGAGGTAAGGACATTCCTCCCACTTTAGCCCCCTCTAACCTTCCTGTCTCACTAAGGAGGAGAAAACAAAGAGATGGGGTTGGGGGGGATTCAAGGAAAAAGACTGGGAATGCTGCAACTAGAGGAGGGAGTATAGGGCAAGGAGCTTGGGAAAAAGCTACACCACCAGATAAACATTTGCCCTAGACATAGGCCTACTAAGACTGAGATTTAATTGGAAGATTATAGAATCCTCCTCCCCCATCCCTACTCCCACCCCCACCCCACAGCCTGCCAACACACCAACAACACTGGATTACAGCAGAAAGAGAGATACAGACTCTCCTTGAGGAGGAGTGTTTAGTGTTTTGTCAATAGTGGAGACAAAAACAAGGATACTAGAGGAATTTTGAAGTCTCTGGCACCTATGGTTGCCCAACTCCTAGCCAAGTTAACATAAATCTAGCGGGATAAAGCACAATGACCATGTGGGATTTATCCCAGAAATTGAAGATGTGTACAACATAAGAAAATCAATCAATATAATACACTGCATTAGTAGAATGAGGGCAAAACACACACACACACACACACACACACACACACACAACACACACACACACACCATCTTGATGCAGGAAAAGCATTTCACAAAATGCAAAATCCAATCATGTAAAATTACTGAACAAGCCAGGAATAGAAGGGAGTTTCCTTAACATGATAAAGTACAGTAATGAAAAATCCACAGCTAACATCATATTGAATAGTGAAACACTGACAGCTTTCCCCCTAAGATTAGGAGCAAGACAAGGGTGCCTGATTTTGCCACTTCTATTCAACACTGTACTGGAAGTTATAGTCAGAGCAGTTAGGCAAGGAAAAGAAATAAAAGGCATCCCAATTAGAAAGGAAGAATTTTCTCAATTTGCAAATGACATGACTTTATATATAGAAAAGCTGAACAACTACCAAAATTCAATTAGAACTCATAAATGAGTTTAGCAGTGTTTCAGGATATAAGATCAACATGTAAAAATCAGTTTTATTTCTATATGCTAGTAATAGAAAATTTAAAAGGAAATTAAAGCAATTTCACGTGTAATAGCATCAAAAAGGATAACATACTTAAGGAGAAATTTAACCAAGTAGGTCCAAGACTTGCACACTGAAAACTACAAAACATGAAATATATTAAAGAAGACCTAGACCTAGACCTAAATAAATGGAAAGATATTCGATATTCATGGATTGGAAGACATAGTATAGTTAAAATGACAATACTACCAAAATGATTTACAAATTCAATGCTTCAAACGCATATAGTAGCAAAGAAGAAAGATCTCAAATCAATAATCTAAGCTTTTATCTTAAAAATCTAGATAAAGAAGAAAAAACGGAACCCAAGTCAAGTAGAAAATAGGACCTCATAGACTAGAGTGTGAATCAATGAAATGGGAAATCAAAAAATATAGAGAAAATAAAATGAAAGTTGGTTCTCTAAAAAGAGCAACAGAATTGAAAAACCTTTAACTAGACCAACAGAGAGAAGCAGGGATCACCAAAATCATTAATGAAAGAGGGACATCACCATTAGCCCTAGAAAAACTAAAAGAATTATAAGGAAATATAGTGAACAATTGTATGCCAACAAATTAAACAACTTCTATGATATAGGCAACTTTCTAGAAAAACACAAATTATCAAAACTAACTCAGTAAGAACTAGATAATCAAAATAGACCTACAACAAGTAAGGAAATGAAATTAATAATTAAAAATCTTTTCATAAACAAAAGCCAAGGCCCAGATGACTCCACTGGTATAGTTGGATACTTCACAAACTCTTGCATGAAATAGAGCAGGAAGGAATGCTTCCCGACTCATTCTAGGAGGCCAGAATTACCCTAACAGCAAAGCCAGACAGTTATTACAAGAAAACTATTGCAGCTTCACTCCAGTAACCACACTAGCACAGCTGAAAGTCCATCAATTCCTAAACACCTCTGCTTCTGAAATCTACCAATGCCTAAATGCCAGGTTCCCAAAACCTTATAAAAGATCAGCTCCAGCTTTATTTGGGGATGATATCCCTCACAAGTACAGCTCTCCCTTGCAAGCAAACCAGAATTTCACTTTTTTTCCATCAAATTTCAAGCTCAATTTGTTGTTAGTTCACAACTCTTTTGCTGGTTCAACTCCAGTTAACAATTGGTTATTAGTTCAGACTGTGAGTGACAGATGCACTAATGCAGTTTTGAGATAATCAAATTCAGTCTTTGCAATTTTTGTGGTGATTGCTATTATGTTTTTTATTCATATATATTTGAACTCCAAAATGCCAAAATACAAGTATAAATTTTAGATGAATTTTCTGAACAATTGACATTTATTAAACAAGGAAAAATTCCTTTGAAGCTCTTAGTGCTGTATGCAATTGTTCATTTAATATAAAAAATGGTGGAAAGTCACATATAAATCAGCATATTCTAAGCACTAAGCGTAGGAGATTTGATTTCCTCAACTGATATCAAAGAAAATGATAAAATAACACACTTTCTGATTAAGAGAAATTCAGATGAAGATAAAATAACAGAAAAAATTGTAATGGATGGCTTTCCATACTGTATATCATCATCAGATTTTCAGCTCAAATGAACTGCTTAAAAATACTGCTTTCATGGGACAAAGTGAGAGAGTGGCATGGACATATATATATTACCAAATGTAAAATAGATAGCTAGTGAGAAGCAGCCGCATAGCACAGGGAGATCAGCTTGGTGCTATGTGACCACCCAGGGGGTGGGATAGGGAGGGTGGAAGGGAGATACAAGAGGGAGGGGATATGGGGATATATGTATATGTATAACTGATTCACTTTGTTATACAGCAGAAACTAACACACCATTGTAAAGCAATTATACTCCAATAAAGATGTTAAAAAAAATACTGCTTTCAGAGAATTTTCTAATTTTAAAATTGCAAGCACATTTTCAGATGAACAGTTTTTTTCTCATGAAAAAAGTTGCTTATAAGGCTGAGTGTGATCCACTCTAGGTGAGACTTCAGAAACAAGAGCAAATTTTTGCAGAGATTATCTTATTGGGTTAGGAGTTAATAAAAAAAACTTCTGGTGGAGATAATACAAATCCAAATTTTAGTGGGTTTTTACATAAAGATGTAAACAATATTTATTCAGAGGTGAAGCAGCATAAACAATTCTCTGGAACTGGTTGTCTTGCCCATATTCTGCATAATGCTGCTCAAATAGCATCTATGTCTTTCTATTGACATTAAAGCAATTGTCATTAAATCCTTCTCTTAAGTCAACATTTACTCTATTTGAACTGAGTGATTAAAAGATTTTTATTCATTCTCTTGAATTGGAAAACCCATTGGCTTTCTTTAACAAATGCAGTTGGGAGAATCCTCAGTTTATTTGAAGTACTGAAATCATTACTTAATTCTGAAGAAAAAGTCTCAAAATGTTTGTTGACTTTTTCAACAATCCAGTGAGTGAAGCTTATTTATTTCTTGTTTATAATTTTTAACATCTGTTTATCAATAGGATTATGCAGGGCTTCCCTGGTGGCACGGTGGTTGGGAGTCCGCCTGCTGATGCAGGGGACACGGGTTCGTGCCCCGGTCCGGGAGGATCCCGCGTGCCGCGGAGCGGCTGGGCCCGTGAGCCATGGCCGCTGAGCCTGCGCGTCCGGAGCCTGTGCTCCGCAACGGGAGAGGCCATGGCAGTGAGAGGCCCGCGTACAACAAAACAAACAAACCAAAAAAAAAACAAAAAATAGGATTATGCAAATTGAAGAGTAAACTGAAGAGTAACAGTAAACTGTTACTGTTACTGAAGTACTCTTACTATATAAAGAAATTTGTCGAATGTGTTAAGAATTGATGAAAAGTTTATCCCTTTAAGTGTCAAGACACTTTTTAAAAGGGACCTCATAAAAATGAAAAAGAATTTCTCATTTGACGTAGATAATTTTTATGAAACTTGCCATAACTATCTTTTTTTTTTTTTTTTTTTTTTTTTTTTTTTTTCGGTACGTGGGCCTCTCACTGCTGTGGCTTCTCCCGTTGCGGAGCACAGGCTCCAGAGCTCAGGCTCAGCGTCCATGGCTCACGGGCCCAGCCGCTCCGCCGCATGTGGGATCTTCCCGGACCGGGACACGAAACCGTGTCCCCTGCATCGTCAGGTGGACTCTCAACCACTGCGCCACCAGGGAAGCCCTGACTATCTTTTGAAATGGATTTTATTACTTGAAAAACTTGATTTTTTTTACCTAGAGTTTGATGAAGAGATGCTAAGTAATACTGAAGAATGGAAAGATGGTATGTGCTTCAACAAATCACATTGGAAGGTCAATTCTCAGTTATCAATTTTATGCCAACACATGTTCAGTATAGTGGGTCATAATGCTGATTATGAGAGTCTTTTTTCACTAAAGAATATTAGTGGACAAAAGAATGAAATAAGGGACTTCCCTGGCAGTCCAGTGGTTAAGACTTCCCCTTGCAATTCAGGGGGTGCAGGTTCAATCCTTGGTCGGGGGAGCTATGATACCACATGCCTTGCAGCCAAAAAAACCAAAAACAGAAGCAATATTGTAACAAATTCAATAAAGACTTTTAAAATGGTCCACATTAAAAAAATCTTTTAAAAAATGAAATAAGTTATGTAACAATTTAAATGGAACACAGATTATAACTGCAACAAATGTATAAGCA